>NW_008347605.1:95221-100742 GCF_000622305.1 Nannospalax galili | reverse complement strand
GATAGATAGATAGATAGATGATAGATAGACAGACAGACAGACAGACAGACAGATAGACAGACAGACAGACAGACAGACAGACAGACAGACAGACAGACAGACAGACAGACAGACAGACAGACAGACAGACAGACAGACAGACAGACAGACAGACAGACAGACAGACAGACAGACAGACAGACAGACAGACAGACAGACAGACAGACAGACAGACAGACAGACAGACAGACAGACAGACAGACAGACAGACAGACAGACAGACAGACAGACAGACAGACAGACAGACAGACAGACAGACAGACAGACAGACAGACAGACAGACAGACAGACAGACAGACAGACAGACAGACAGACAGACAGACAGACAGACAGACAGATAGATAGATAGATAGATAGATAGATAGATAGATAGATAGATAGATAGATAGATAGATAGATGATAGATGATGATCTCCCCAATGACTGCTTCTGTGACTGATTCTTGACTGATTCAGGGGCTTCTCAGCATTCTCACTCACAAATTGCTGTCCGTGTCAATCAATGTTAGCACTGTCTGAGGTCATGCTAAGTGTAAGTCTACAGAGTGGTTTCTTTGTCTTCTTTTGCCCTCATCCCATGTTACAAATAAGGAAGTGAACAGGCATCTTTTAATGAGGAAGGGTGGGCGTACCTCTCTGTCCAGAGTTACCATAAAGGAAGGGCAGGGCCACCAGCTGGGAAGCAAGTCCTGCCTTTATTAATCTTTTCAGGCAGTTAAGGAGCCCCTCAGGGCCAGGAGCAGATCAGGGACTAGGTAAATATGACACATTTCTGTTCACAAGAACTAAATGCTTGAGTCTTTTGCTTCTGAACCACTGACCTCCCTGGGCTTTGTTAAGGAAACTGCTCCGATTAGCTCTGATGAAGACAGGGCCTCAAGGCAAGCTTAAAAGTGAAGCAAGTCAAAGCAGAGCACAAAGCAGGGTGTGATTTTCACACAGGCTATTTTCTTATTTATTGCTCTAACCAACTCCTTTTTTACTTCCCTAAGGCCCTAAGATATTAGGGATTTCATACAAGAATACACATGCATGGCAGCCCCTCACTGAACCCATAAAGTTTAAGATGTCAAATACCACAGGGCTTCATTCTGTGGTGCTGACTCTGTGTCCTCCTGTATGCGTATGGGGCAGGTGTCTCGGTCCTCAAGTCCAGGGTTTAAGCAGAGCTTTATTTTCTGAGCCTCAGTTAGATTTCTATTTGATGCTTCATTCTAGCAGGATGAGGGAAACACACTCTCAGACACCAGGGGTTCATCTCTCTACTTTCCCTGGAGGATGCTCAGAAGGTCCAGAGGCTTTGGGAAAGATACCATCTAGCCCTCGTACCCTCGGTTCACATGCCCCTCACCCCATGTTCCTGACCACAGCATCTTTCTTACCTGGCAGCTCCTTTGTGACTTCTGAATCACACTTAAAGACACCAGGCTCATTTGACTGTTCCAGAACCCTGCAGGTGTGCCGCTCTCAAAGCTGCTCAGGGGATACAGCCCACTGCCTGCCCCCGCCACACTCTGCTGCTTGAATAGTGCATGGGAGGGCAGCAAGGGGAATAAACAGAGGTGGATACAGGAACCTCTACATTGTTCAACTTTATCTTCTACTGTGTTATGTCTTCCAGGCAAGGTAGTCAACCCTTCCTGCTTGGTGTTACTGCCTATCAGAGAGTCCTCCAGGATCGTCTGGTTTCTGGAAATAATCCCATGTAGATTACACAGATTTAGGTATGTTTTATGGTTTCCAGCATATCCTAAATGACACTTTCTCAGGAGCAGATCCTGTAATGAAGATTCATGCATAAGCTAATTATTGCTATGAAGACAGAACTCCCTGGAAAGAGCCGGAAGGAAGCAAAGAGGGAAGGCCACGGAGAGAAATGAGGAAGCCAAGCCAAGGCCAGTCTCACAGAAAAGCACTATGAAGGCAGCCCAGCCTGAGAGGCAGAAGGAGCCTACAGGATACGTGACCGCGCTGGTGCCCCTTGGGTGTTCCCATGGCTGGCTCAGGGAAACTGGGCCATAAGCTGCCTCCACAGCCTGAGGGCAGCCCTTTAATGGGGTGGAAACATAAATAGGGAAAGGGGTTCGCAGAGGCACAAGCAGAGCCAGTACACCCAGCACCCTCCATCTGATGGGGCGAGGGAAGTAAAAAGCTCCGCAGCATGGAAGGAAGGGTCTAGAACTGAGGGTTCAGTGACTGTGCTTGTAAAACTAAAGCTGGGAGAAGAAGCATCGTTACAAACTTCAAACAAGGTGTGTGCCCCTCTGGTTCACTGAGATTCTTCAACATGCAGTGTCAGCCATGGTGTGAGTTGTGAGCAATGGCTTCAGGCCAAGAATTTATCAACTGGAAAAACAACACGCAATGCAAATAGATACAAATATCAGTGGGCACATAGCAGGACTCAGAGAAGAAAAGGAATTTTAGCTGAAATTCAATTTACATGTGTTTAGGGATCTACTGTGAATTTTATATTTATTATTGTATATGTGTTGCCTAATTTAGGGAAAAAAATCTCATAAGAATTAGGGAATTTGAGTCTGGGGAGATGGCTCACTTGGTGAAGTGCCTAGAATACAAGCATGAGGACCTGAGTTCAGGTCCCTGCACCCACCTAAAAGCCAGGCCCTACAGGAATCCTCCATAACCCAGCACTGGAATGGGGGAGGGGAAATGGGTGGATCACCAGAGCTCACTGGCCGGCCAGTCCTGCCAATTGGTGCGCTCCAGGTTCAGTGAAAGACCCTGCATCAAAAAACAAGGTAGAGCCAGACATAGTGGCACATGCCTTTAATCCCAGGACTGGGGAGGCAGAGGCAGGCAGGTCTCTGTGAGATGGAGGTCAGCCTGGTCTACATAGCCAGTTCCAGGCCATCTGGGGCTACAGGGAGACCTTGTCTCAGAAAAAAAGAGATGATAATAATAATAAATAATAATAATGTGGAGAGTGATTGAAAAAAACAATCACTCTCAACTTCTATCCTACATACACATGCACACAGGTGCACACAAACATGAACACATACAAACAGAGAATTCAGGAATTCTTTCACAATATTTGCTGTTTTATTGGTGGTATTTAGATCTCTTCCTCTATCCCTGCCTTCCCTTATTACGCCCCACTCAATTTAATGTATGCTATTACACATATAATAAGGCCAATAGAGTTTAACTTGTGTTCCTAAATGTCCTTCCATTAAGCCCATTCACTGGAGCCTGGTTAACCTACCAAGAGTCCCGTGCTTGAAAGAGACCATCTCTGGCCCTCCCAGCAGCCATCTGTTGACACAATTTCCTTGGGTTGGGTTGGAGCTTCTTACCCACTTCCTCATGTCTACGCTGATATTTTTTTTCTGGTTTGAGCTTGCATGGACTTGTGCCTGCTGTCACCATTGCCAAGAGCTCATACGAGTAACTGACCAACTGTCTGGAAAACTCTGTTTCCTTGTGGCCATCCACCACCTCTGGCTCCTACAATCTTTCTGCCCTCTCTTCTGCAATGATCCCTGAGCCTTAGGAGGCAGAGTTTGATGTAGGTGTCCTCCTATTCAGGCATAAGTACCCTGCAGTCTCTTGTTCTCTGCTCATTGGCCAGTTGTGGGTTTCCATGTTAATCACCATCTGTTGCATAAGGAAACCTCTGGTGAGAGTTGAGCGATGCCTTAATCTCTGGGTGTAACAATCAGTCATTAAGAGTAAGTTTCATACAATAACTATTTAGTTGAAAGCTAGTATTGGGTTCCCCTGTGTCCTGAGACCTGTCTAACCTCAGGTTCCTAAGCATGATATCAATGTCAGGTAATATTTTCTATGTTTCAAAGAGAACATTTATTTTAGAAATTGGAACCCTGGGAACATGTTAGAAATGCAAGTTTTCAGGCCTTGCTCCAACAAACAGAATCAGAACATTGGTGTGTGGCTTGGAAGTCTGCATTTTTATGAACTCTTCAGGTGATCCCCAAGCATGCTTAAGTTGAGAAAACCTGATTAGCAAAGCTGATTTAGAAGAACAAGCCAGCAAGGGCAGGGGATGTTTCGGCAATGAAGCCACTCAGTGCAGTGTATCATGAGGGATCCACATACATGTGCATTTGTAAACATAGAATACATGGCACTGAGAAGCAAACCACGATCTCTGGACGTGATGCATCGAGGTAGGTTGACCCACTTATAAATGCACCACTTTGGTATGTGACATGGAGAAGGCTGTATGTGGGACAGGGGAGTGACTGAACCTTCTATACTCTTGTGCTGGATAGCTTTAGTGTCAACTTGACACACCTGGGTTGAGGGAGCCTCAATCGGGAAATTGCCTCTATTGGACTGGCCTGTGGCCATGTCTGAGGGGCATCTTCTTGATGAGTGATGTGGGAGGGCCCAGCCCACTGTGCGTGGTGCCACCCCTGGGCAGGTGGGCCTGTGTTGCATAAGAAAGCAGGCTGAGCAGGGGCCAAAGGAGCAAGCCTGTAAGCAGTGTTCCTCCATGGCCTGTGCTCCAGCTCCTGCCTCCAAGTTCCTGCCCTGAGTTCCTACCTTGGGCTCCCTGATGAACTGCATGCGACCTGGGAGATGTAAGACAAATAAACCCTTTCCTCCCCAAGTTGGTACTGGTCAGAGTGTTTTGTCACAGCAATGAAGAAACAAACTAAGACAACTCTGAACTCAATTTGGCTATAAGCCTTAATCTGCTCTGAAAAGTAAATTCTGATATTTCAAAGCCAGTCTACACAGAAAGAAACATATACAAAGGAATCTCAGGAGCAACTTTAAATCCATCATTCAGGCAAAGATGTCAGAGTTAATGTTGCATGTATGTTGCTCCTGATTTGGTCCATACACTGGTAAGACCTATACATATTGTCCCCAAAGGGGGCATACTAAGTGTGTTGTCTTGTAAAGTTTCACAAGGTGCTTGTCCTAGTTTTATTTCTATTGCTGTGATAAAATATCCAGACAAAGAGTAGCTTAGGGGAGAAAGGGCCCATGGTGCCCACAATTCCAGGTCACCGTCCATTACTGGAGATAATTCAAGCCGCTGGTCACATCACATCACAGTCAAGAAAGAGCAGAGAGGAATGAACGTGTGTATACTCACTTGCCTGCCTGGCCTCAGCTAACTTTCTCCTCTCTTACACGGCTCAGGACACCCAGCCTAGGAAATAGTGCTGCCCATAATGGGCTGGGTTATTTTTTTTAATTTTTAAGAACTACATGATTAGAAGAAGCATTTCACTACAGCTTTAACATATTCAGTAACACGCTCCAGAGCAAGAGTACATCTCTTTCACAAGTGGGTGCAAGTTTCTAGGTTCACAGTTGAATTAACACAGTTATACAATACTGAACTCAACATAAGCCCTGTAAGACATAAAGTTGAATGAGTTTTTAACCTTTAAAAAAGATCTCCATTTCAAGATATACTGTTTCTTATAGAAAGACTCATTGTTTTTGCTAATAATGCTCAGATGTTGGCGCATGCATCT
>NW_008347605.1:90759-93651 GCF_000622305.1 Nannospalax galili | reverse complement strand
TAAGATCCACATATGAGGGAGAACATATGTCGATTTTTTTCTGAGTCTGTGTTACTTCACTTAGTATAACAGCTTGGGCTGGGTCTTTTTAAAATCAACTCACAATCAAAACAATCCCCCACAGACATACCCCCATTTGAACTTGATCTACATAATTCCTCATTAAGATTGTCAGTGACTCTAGGTTGGATCAAGTTGAAACTCAAAACTAACAAGCACAGTGCTTTTTTTGAACTTAAAAGGGATCCCAAATGCTTTTTACTATAAACAGGTAGAACTCTGCTCTGTTCTTTTAGTTTATTTTCTAGTCCATTGGACAAAAAGTTCCCATTTTAACAACTGCTTTCTTGCTGATTGTACAGGGCCTTCCGACATTTCATTATAGTACACTGGAGCTCCAAGGCTCCTCTTTTACCTGCACCCTTGTGTGCTTAGGTAACTAGATACTTTGCAAATCTCCTCCTGACTGTATGGGAGCCAGGCTAGAACGCAAACTTCTTGCTCCCTCTGACATCTTCACCCCTTCCTCCTACCTCGTCTCCCCTCCCCCTCCTCTGCCCTTCTGTCCTTCCCCCATCCCTTGTCCTCCTCCTCATGCTCTTCCTCCCCTCCTTCTCTTCCTCCTTCTTCCCCACCCCCACCTCTTTCTCTCTCTGAAAAAGAACCCTCCATGTACCTCCTGCTTACTTCCTCTCCCCTCACTTTATACCCTGGGACAGATGCTGTGGACTCTGAAGGAAACAAAGGTGAATTAGACTATATTAAGATAAGTAAACGTCAACCCTCTAGTTCCTAATCTGCCTTCGTGCATGCCTCTTCATCTCCTGAGGAAAGCCTGTGTCTGGCCCTGTGGGAAAGTGGCCTGTAATCTTTTCTGTCCCCATTGAGCCCCAGGCCAGGTCTTGTCACCCTTCACTCAGAAGTTACAATCAGGACTTAGGTGAGTATAAAAGTGGTAACCTCTTTATGCAAGAAACGAGGAGGCTGTGGTTGAAGCTCGTGTGTAGAGTGCTCACCTAGCATGCATAAGGCCTGGAGTTCTGCCCACAGTAGAGGGGGGGAAGAAAAGAAAAGGACTGGCTGTGGTGGGGTGCCTGCAATCCCAGCACTTGGGAGGCAGACACAGCAGAATCACCCATGCTGAAGGTCAGCCTCGGCTACACAGCAAATTCCAGGCTAGCCAGGAGTGCAGAAAAGGATGGCAGGGGTAGGGAAGAGAGGGCAACAGGGAGGGGAGGCAGCTTGACAAGGGCAGTATCTCGCCTGGAGCGGGGATTATACTTGACACCCTTCACAGAGATTCACCAACTGTGTTTCCTTTACAACCTCAAACAGAATTCTGTTCCTACTGCAATGGCTGCCTGCGTAAATATATCACCAGCCACCACAGCTCTTAATGTTTTCACAATCCTTTGCCCAAATTTAATTGGAAAAGTCAAATTTGCAACTTCTCAGCTATAAACGTGTTTTCCCTGTGACACCCTGACTGGGAAGGTGCTGGGAATTCCCTCTGACATAGCAATGTGTGTCTGAAATTTAAAAAGGACGAAATAAATACATCATCACCAGACTAAGGCTCCAAATTCAACCACATACTTTCCATTGGGGCGGGGGAAGAGGAGAGGGACGGACAGAGAGAGGAAAAAAATGGAGAAGGGGACAGGGAAGAAAAGAAGAGATAGGGGAGAGAGAGAGAGAGAGAGAGGAGGGAGAGGAAGAGAAGAGGAGAGGGAGACAGAGACAGAGAGACAGAGCGAGGAGATGGGAGGAGAGAGGGAAGAGAGAGCAGGTTCAGCAATAAGCTCCCCCTGGCTGTCACTGGCCAGCAGGTCGCGTCCCAGCCCCTCATCACCACTCCACAGACCTGACTTGCTCTGTGTTCCGTTGCTCTGTTAATGGTGGGACTTGGGGTCACTTTCCCTGTACCACCCAATCTGGGATCTTCCTGGCCACCCAATGGGGCCCACTGAGGGCGATTGTGGGTTGTCAGACAATTCTGACCCTGAGTCATGGAGACTTAATCCTCACCTGACCTCCTGCTCCAACTCTGAATCCTGTGAGTAGGAACAATGTTCTGATCTTTGCTAGATGGACTAGGAAGCAGGATCCCAGAAAGCCTTCCATCATCCCCTCCCCCCCCCCCATTCTGCACTGAGACTTGGCACCAGCCCCTGACAAGAGGTAGAATGCATCTACTCCGTCACTCGAAAGCTGGATGTGGCCACATGTATCTGGGTCAGAAGAACACAGCAAAGGTGATGGATGTCTCAGCACAGTGTGACAATGCCTCAGTTGGGTGCCAGAGGACAGGCCATGCACCAGTGGATACTAGACAGCTGCTAGGCATAGTTATCCTGAACCACCCTAGATGAGACCAGTGACCCAGGTGCCCATGAGGAGGGGAAAATCACCTGATGCCACAGTCTGGGGAAGAGTGGGTGGTTTCAGCACAGCAGGAACAGAACAGGGTCCATCTTTCCAGCCTTTGTTTCCTTTTGTTTCGACAAAGGTCTAGCTCTGTAGGACCTGGAGATGCACTTTCAAAGACATGCTCCAGTTTCAGAGCTAATCAGCCTGGAGTTAGGAAACACACATATAACAACTCGGTGTCTAAACTGAGTCAGGAATACCCAGTCTTCTCAGTGGGCTCAGATAGGCACTGCTTGGGGCCTGAAAAACACACAGTGTACCCCAAACTGCTCCCTCCATGTACACGGTACTGGCTTCCCATGTGTATACATGAACACATAGGTATACGCATGTTCTTCTCAGTGGGCTCAGATAGGCACTGCTTGGGGCCTGAAAAACACACAGTATACCCCAAACTGCTCCCTCCATGTACACTGTACTGGCTTCCCATGTGTATACGTGAACACATAGGTATATGCATGA
>NW_008347605.1:87137-88242 GCF_000622305.1 Nannospalax galili | reverse complement strand
GAGGAATCCACACAGCCCCTGCCCTGGAAAAACCCAACATGCTATGCACTAGAGGCTGGGACATCCACATACAAGAATATCTCAGCCGAATAGCTCCACTTATGGGGGGGGGGGGTGAATGCAAATACCTGTGTGTGTGTGTGTGTGTGTGTGTACGCCTGTGTGTGTCTATGTCTACGTCTGTATCTGTATGCAAAACATACCACAATTACAGACACTCAGAACTCAGTTTTCACAAGACTGGATATTTGAATTTTATACTACGGAAATAAAGAAAGCTAGGGGGCCAAAAAGCCACACAAAATCGGTAAAAGATAACAGTATCTGGGCCCAAAGAAGCCCCAGCAGGATTGAGAGAAAAGGTGCTCCGGATCACTGGTTAAACCTATTGCATCTAGTAATTTATATTATCTAGTATATAGGGACAGGAACAAAAGTCACTCTTATTAAAACAGCACAGCATGCCAGGAAGTAGCCGATGTAAACACCAAAGAAGACACAGGTCATGAGTCAGATGCAGAATAACTGAAGATGGCCCTGGGCTCCTACAAAAAGGTGGGCAGAAGCAGAGCAGATTGAGGGCCAGTTCTCCAGGGCTACCAGAAGCAGAGTGCAACGGACCACGGGGCTGAAACAGCAAACTTTGTCTTCTTACAATTCTGGCATCTAGAAGTCTAAGGTCAGGGTGTTGGCAGGGTTGATTTCTTCTGACAGCCCCTCTCTTTTGGGCTTCCAGAAGGCTGTCTCTTCCCTACATCTGTCCATGGCTGAGCATCACACATGTCCCTGTCTATGTCTCTTCTTACAGGTAAGGACAGCAGTCATGTTTGATGAGGGTACACCATGTGGACTCATTTGGCTTTAATCACCTAAAACCCTTGCTAAGGTAGGGACACAGTTTGTGCTCTCAGGTGTTAGATGTTGGCAGGAATTCCTCTGCTAAAACATGCCTCCCCCCAACCCCCACCCCCAGCTCAAAGGCCACATTCCAGGCAGCCTCACTCTGGGCCAGAACCCATGTCCTCCCTGCATTCCCATAGCCTGCATAGCATCCTTCTAGAATATTCTTCTTGTGTTGCGGTTATTTGTATATATTCTTATCACT
>NW_008347605.1:64929-87123 GCF_000622305.1 Nannospalax galili | reverse complement strand
GCACTACCGGCCTCCTAGGGGGGTCTAGAGAAAAGGAATTCGCGCATGCACACACCCTGGGAAGCAGGCTATTGCTTCTCAAGACCCATTGCCCTAGTCCAGGTTAAGACGTTAGAATACCGTAGTTACAGACTCTCGTCAGCAGGGGGTGCGCGGTGATGGAATCCCTGCAAACTGGAGCACAGCGAGAATTTCCTTTGTGGGTGGTAGGAGCAGAGGGGCGTTTATAAATACCAAGGAAACTTCTGAATTTAAAGGTCACCCTAAGCCCCTCTGCAGGAGGGTATCTGGCAGTTCTCCACCCAGCACTGTTCAAAAAGGGCAAGGGAACACGTGGGGGAGAAGTGACGGATAGGCGAGAGACTTGGGATCTAGGCAACGACGCAGGTGTGTAGGTGGTGACACAGGCGCTGACAGAGTCGGAGGATTCGCTGCCATGTCCACTCCTTTGACCTTGTGCAGTCACCTCCTGATGGGATCATGCCCTCCTGCCGTGAACCTCCACTTTCCCCTTTGGCCACATCATTCATCTGTTACTTATTCCCTAGGCCCTAACTATTCCTGGCCGGTTCCCAGCCTCGGTCCCAACCTTGATGCTGTCTCTGGGTCTTGCTCTCCTAACCTGCCACCTTCATGAAGCCTTCCTGGACCTCCCTGGACCACTTAGCCTCTCTTGGAGGCCTCTCCACAGTCAAGAACCTTCTCCAGGGCTGCTTTTCTCGAAAACTCTGCGTATTGCTGTATTTGATGAGAGAGCTCTTAGCAGTTAAATTATCATTACTGGCCACAAGCTCTGAGGTCAGCCATATGCAGAGAGACAAACAAGAAAGGGTGGGCAGAGCTGGCATGATTCCCGCCCTCTGGCACTCAGCCCAGCTACATTCTAAGAGACAAAGTATTAGGAATAGTCTGAGGCCAAAGAAAGTGACCATTGCTCTTCACCCATTCCTTAAAATACCTCTCTACTGGTCTCTGATATATTTATTTTCTTTCATAAGAAAAATATTTCATTTCACAAGAGATAAGGTTTAGAAAACTGACTTAAATTAATATATTCCTGATGTAAGTGAGAAAATGCAGAAGAAAATACAAGCATTGATTTTAAAGGTGAGGTATATAGTGTCTGCACGAGGCTGAGTGATTCAGCTGGGGTCATAGACCACACCTCCCTGTCTCAGGCACCCTTCTCTCGCTGGTGTCCCTCATGTCAGTCTGCAGCTAATACAAGGCACCTGGGGCCTGGTAGAAGTCTGTTCTGCATGATATCCACCAGCAGTGGAGTCACCACAATTCACGGATCTGAGCTTGGTGTTTATCTTGAGCTTCGGGATGGCTATGTGAGGACAGGTGCGGCATTTCTAAGTCACATTACGGTTGTACCTGAATGAAGAAACAGCCTTACTCTTAACATTCATTTTAATGCCAAGAACAGACCCTTATTTGCTGGGTATCTGTTTCTCAGAACTGTGCTCCCAAGCAAGGGCTTTGCTCAGCTTTAATTGAAACAGTATGTCCAGCATGAAATGGGGAAGTAGAATGTAGGACCTACCCTTATCTTATCAGAGACTCTTACCCTTTCATCTCTGGGCCTAGAATATCACATACACAGATTTCTCAATTTCTCTCATTGTTTTCAATGAGATGAGCACTGTTTTTGCTTTCCACATACCATGCTCATACACTATATTGGGTGGAGGGCAAGGAGGGGGTCCTGAGGGAATGAGATCATATGCACAGTCACAAGAGGGGCACATGGCTCAGTAACTTTTGGGTTGCAAGGTTAAGTAAAAGTCTGTAGTCTAGATTATGTCCATATTGCAAATGTCATTCTTACAGATAGACAGCAGGACTTCTATCTTAACTGTGACTCAGAAGTGTGAACTGGGGAGGCCACTCCCTCCTGACCCATCCCTTCAGGGCAGTGGGTCACCTGCACAGATGGGCCAGTGTGCCTGGTGGGTCTGCTCCCAGCCCCAAGGAGATGAAGATGACCAAGTCCTGTTTTGGTTCCAGGCTTCCTTAAGGAGACCCTCTTCCTCTCAGTGGCTCCTTAGTCTATTTGGAAAGGGCAGGGGGCAAGGCCAGATGAGATTGTGGTGAATCATCCACGAACCCTACACAAAGGTGTGGAATCACATCTTCTTGTCTTTAAATTAGGTGCTTTCTTTCCTGTTCACCCTGCTTGATCTCATGTAAAAACCTTCATGTAGGGAGGCAAGAGATGAATTCATCAGTCTGAAGGAATACATGAACAGTTGCTCCTAGCATGGGATGCTTAAGGACAGCAGGTGGCATGGGTGAGGGTCCAGATGCCTGTTCAAGCTGAAAAGCACCCCTAGTTAGAAGCTGCTTCTTGACCCAGCTATGCCACTCTTGGATATATGGTCAAAGGTTTCTAAATCCCACCACAGAGAAACTTGCACATCCATGTTTTTTGCTGTGTTGTTCACAATAGCTAAGAAATGAAACCAGCCTCGATGTCCATCAGCAAATGAGTGGTTGAAGAAAATGTGGTACGTACACAACGGAACTCTAGCTACAAGGAGAAGTAGACTCACGGTATTTACAGGAAAATGGGTATGACTGGAAATCATCAGCCAGACTCAGAAAGACATTTCACATGCAGATCCTAGATCTTAATGTTCATATATGTACATATGTGTGTCCTAAACCTAGGAAGGAGAACGTGACAGGCAAAGAAGAGATCTTAACAGGAGAGTTCGATTACATGGGACAGGAAAGCAGAAAGCAAAGATATTGGGTGAGGAAGGGGGTCAGCAGGAGGGGGGGCGAGAGAGGGAACTGGGAGAGGGTGGAGGGCCAGTGAGAACAGAGCATGTGTGAAAATGAATGCCTTAATGAAATCCAGGTCTGTGTGTGTGTGTGCTAACTTAAAAAAAAAAAAAGCAATAGGTTAATCCTAGCCTTGAATTCACAGGAGGAGCTCTGTGAATTCAAGGCCAGCTTGGTCTACATAGCAAACTCCAGACCAGCTAGGGCTATAAGGAGACCCTTCCTCATAAAGACCAAAAACAACAACAACAACAAAAACCAAAGAAACAAAAACACAATAGGAAGGAAGTGAGCAGTTGAGGGTGGGTGGGGAGAAGAGGAGAGGGGGTGGGAGAGGAGGGAGAAAGGGAGGGAGCGAGGAAGGGGCCCCTTTCTTCCTGAGGGCACACTAGCCGCTGACCTGACCACACTCTCCACGGCTTTGCTGCAGCCCACGCCTTTGTGTTCACATGTATTCTGACTCCTCAGGGGCCCCACACCACCAAGCTCATCAGAGATGAGAAAACATAAGGTCTCCCTCTTTCCTCCTTATCCTACAGGGTCTGCCTGGTGACTGGCAATGAAGATCTCCTTGACTTTGGGATGGGCTTTGGGGTTTGCCGATCGTCAGGTTGGACATTCAAGGCCTTCTACTCACGGTGAACTCTAATACCAAATCTGGAAGGAACTGTGGGGAGCCCTTCTGGGAAGGCTGGTTCACAAGACAGAAGGTGCTGTGTACTGTGCTCAGGCACCTAAGCACTTCCAGCTGGGAACAGGCAGTACCCCTTGGCCATTCCTTGCTGCCTACAGAGTGGGAGTAGACAGACAGTGTGAGGCAGATGAGCACTCTGGAGTGAAGCCCGAGCAGAGTCAGTAGCTGCCCTCCATATGGTGGGAAGAAAGCACAGCAGGACTCCACCAAGGATCTCCATGTTGCAGAAATTAAGTCGGAGTTGCTTGGGGCTGTCCTGCCGCACAAGGGAAAGGGGTGCAAATTCCACATGAGGCTAAGAATTAGAGCAGATGGGTCTGAGACCAAGGTGCCCAGGCTCCGGATTAACTGAAGGGAGGGAGCGTTTCCGCCTGTGGAGATCAGGCTGTGACTAATTCCGCATTTTCTGAAATGGTGGTGTTTTAGGCTGTGCCTTGCCCTGGGCGACTCCAGTTTACAAAGCAGCACTTGTGTCCCTTTTGAGTTCTAATGTAGAGGCAGGAGGGCTCCACATCTCATTGTGCACAAAAATACCACTACCACTTGCCCAGCATTATCCACAGGTACTAATAGCTTACTCATCTAAGTACAGATATGCCACTTAGAAAGTTATTGACGGGGCTGGAGAGATGGCTCAGCAGTTAAGAACACTGACTGTTCTTGCAGAGGACCTGGGTTTGAATCCCAGCACCCACATGGCAGCTAACAACTGTCCGTATCTCCAGTTCCAGGGGATCCAACCGCCTCTTCTGTCCTCCACGGGCATTGCACAACATGGGTGTACTTATCTACATGCAGGCTTAATGCTCTCATACACATAAAATTTAAAAAAATGTATTTAGAAAGTTATTGACATAGACTGGGCACAAGAGTGTATTCAAACCTTATCAGACAAATGAGACCTATGAACCTATTGAACACATTGGACCAACAAAGGGTGCAGTACTTTCACCTGCACTCACAAAAGGAAAGACACCTAATGTCGCAGTGACAATGGCCCCACCAGCCTCTCGTTTGACTACTCAGTGGTCAAATGGGACTTCAAGGGACTCACAAGTAGAGAACTCCCAACTGTCCATGGGCTGTAGCTCAGCATGGTCCCCACAGCTCAGCATGGCCTGCTCGAGTTGCATCCGTCCATTCCCAGTCGTGAACCTTGTCTCCACAGGTGCCTCTGTAGCTTAACCTGGCACTTTGAGCAGCTCCTGAATAGATTACTTAGTATCTAACCATTTCAATGGCACGCTTTGCCTCTGCATCAGCCCTCTGCCTCTGCCCCCCAGTAAGGCCCCTGAATTCTTAGAACTCTGCTGAAGCATCTTTAACCCTCTTAAAGCCATTCTGTCCCTTACATATATGTAAATTATACACACATATATAATATATATATGTATATAATGGGACTATGTAATCCCAGTTAATATTAGTGTTTTACATAGGAATAAAAGAGTCTGTGATTGCCAATGGCTATGCTGATCAGGGGAAATTAGGGTCACTTGGTAAATTGCAGCCAAGGAAACTGACATGTCTTATCACATCATGAAGACACAAACATGTCTGTTTTTGACATAGCATGCTCACAAATCTACCTCGTCTAGCAGAGATCCCTGGCCCTGTACCTCTGGTCTGCATGCTGGGGTCTCGCTGGTCACTGTTTATTTCTAGTTTAGGGTGACTCCCTTGCAGCAGCACAGCAGGGCAGAGGGTAACGAGGCAGCACTTGTTTTGTGTGTTTCACTGGGGACAGGCTTTACCTGGGTTACCTCTGTGTCCCACAGTGGGAGGGGCTTACACCCAGCCTGCTTTGCTTTGTTCCCACAGCTCAGGAACTTGGCCCACACCTCAGCACAGGCTGCCAGATGGCACAAGATCTTAGGTACACTGTGGCCACCCTCCAGGTAGATGAAAACATTACTCAGTGTACCCACCAAGCCCCTGGGCCTGTCGCTGAGCTGAGGCCTGATGAATGTGGGTATCCCCTGACAAGGTTCTCATCTACCCCAGGCAGGAACTTCAGCAGAGCAAATGTTTGGCCCAACCCCTGAGAACTGGGCACAGGCCAGACTCTGCCCACAATGAATGAGTTCACCATTTTCTCCAGAACTCCCCTTGGGCAGTAGATGCAGAGGCTACTACCCCAGTGAGACCCTGGTCACACAGATGATGAAAAGATCAGGGACCCCACTTCTGATCTGTACAACACCAATGCCTTTGTCTCTTGCCTAAAACTCTGCCTAAAGTGGGGCTATAACTTAAAACATGGCTCTTGGATGGAAAGGAATAACCAAACACTGTTCTGAGCAGGGGCCAGCATTGGGAGAGTCCAGAGTGGCCCCAGGAAAGTAGACATCCCTGGGATTATACTGTAATCCTCCCTGCCCCTAGACCACTCTCAAAGTCCTGATTCCAGATGATCTAAGTCACATGTGTACTCAGGCTAAGCAAAGATGTCACCAGCTAAGCTGGTCCAGCTGTTGCAGCAGAACCAAGTGCTTCCTGTAGAGGGCGCCCTGGCTCTCTCCCCCTCCAAGATGGAGAACTAACTGCCACTTTCCTGACCTTGGAAGGCCCAGCCGTCTAGACAGGCAGGTTCTGCTTCTGCACAACTACTGGATGCTTTACGGGGAAGCCTCAGCAGTGGGTGTCGGACACAATTCTCACAAACACTCGACCCATCTCTTGTCCTGTAGGAATTAAGGTCATACAGCTGTCATCCACACATCACAGCAGCCTCTGAGTCACAGGCTGTGATGCCAGGACCTCTGTGACAAGATGAGGAGGGGTCAAAGAGGAAGAAAGGCCTGAGGGGACCAATTGCATGCACAGCCCTGTCCTGGGTGGCGGGGGGGTATCTCTTGGCAGGTAGCCTCTGGTAGCTGAGCCAGCATGGTGGCATGTTGGGACCCAGAAGAGAGAAAGGATGAGAACAGAACCTCATGCATTTAAGAATCTGCTTGAAGCCTCTGAAGTGGAGACCTGACTGTGGTCAGAGGGCCTGGAGAGTGCAAAGGGGATGTGAAAGATGGTGACAAATTCTCTGGGAAGGTGACAGGAGCTTACTTTCTTCAGCTAGCACTTGAAGACCATGTTCCCGAGCTCCACAAACTGCAGAGAAACTCGAGTGAAGGCCAGCCAGAATCCAGTGTGTCTGGCAGAGGTCACAATCCCCACGCAGCCTTTGACCCTTGGGAAGGCCTCTCTCTTCTGTGTCTCACAGAGGGTATCCGCAGAATCTGTTTTAAGACATGTGGTTGGGGGCTGGAGAGATGGCTCAGTGGTTAAGAATACTTCCCACACTTCTAGAGTACCTGAGTTTGGTTCCCAGCACCCATGTCAGGCAATGCACAACTACCTGTAACTCCAACTCCAGTGAATCCAACACCCTATTCTGGGCTCCATGGGCACCCCCCCCACACACACACACATGTGGCATATACACCGAGACACATAAACAAAAATAAATCCTGAAAAAAGATACACAGTTGGAGTTGGAGTTAGTTTCAATCTACTATCAAGGAACCCAATACCTGCCTCTACATACTATGATGTCCCAGAATGCCAAGCTGCAGGCTTACATAGCTTTGAATGCAGCCGAACATAAGAAAATCTTAAACTTATGCTGGGTGTGGTGGCACACACCTTTAGTCCCAGCACTTGGGAGGCAGAGGCAGGCAGATCTTTGTGAGTTCAAGGCCAGCCTGGTCTACATAGCGAGTTCCAGGACAGCTGGGGCTACAGGGAGACTGTCTCAAAAGGACAAAAAGAAATCATAAACTTACTTAAAACATTATAGTTTTGCAACTTTTTTTGTAACTCTGTGCAGTTCTTGAGCAGGCTCAGGTGACAGTGTGAGCCAGAGAAGTCAGAAGTTTGGACATCCTTGAAAGAATCATTCGTAGTCTCAACTTCAAAGGCTTCAAAGTATACACAGACACGAACAATGCATTTTAAGTTGCTGGAAGTGTTTCTTCCCAGGGAGATAAAAGCAACATCCACCCTCTACTCATAAGGTCTCAACCACAAGTCAAAGTACCATTCCATCACACTTCTCCTTGAGGAGCCAATGAGTCCATTGGGATTACTTACAGAGCATGGATGAGGAGTTGCTGACAGCAGTGTGGGTGACCCCCAAAGGAGTTAGAAGTCCTCGCCCAGCATGGTGTTGGCTTCCCCATAGCTGCATAAAGGGAGCCTCTGTTCATGTAGCCTCCCCTAGTCTATGTACTCTATCACCTCCCAGCACCCCAGTGCCACAGGCAGTTATAGCAAAATTGCAAACAAATCTCTGGGAGGAATGGCTGAAATCTCAGGTGAGGGTCCAATAACCAGCCTCACACCTCCTCCTTTTATAAAGGAATATCAGCAGTCTACAAGCTTGATCGTGATAGACTCTTAAAGACAAGCACAGCTGAGCTGATGAGGATGGCAACTGTTTTGCCCAGAGGACCACATTCTACAACACAAACTAACATCACAGTAAGGCAGGAGAATGAGCAGACACGTGACTACCAGTCAGGAGTAAAGATGCTGCTGTGATAAATGATATTCAAGAGGTCAAGTGACACTATAGTGTGTCCAACAGCTTCTCACATGCATGGACTTGGTACCCTTTCCCCCATAGCAGGGCTCGGATCCACCCAGTACTTTCAAGTGATGCTATCTGTCATCAGCAAGTGACTTAGCGCATAGGAGCCCATTTTGCTTTTTCTAAAACTCGAAAAGGAACCTGGCTGTCTTGCCAGGTGAAGTTTGGATTTGCTTTTAGCTCACGTGTTGCTCTGAGACAGCATTTGACTACAAACCTCTGCACATCCAGACCCATGGAACTGAGGTTGGAGACCTTCAGTGTCCTGTGACTTCAACCCAATCAAATAGAATTCCTGTGTCTCCTGGAAGAGGGAGCAGTGCCTTTAACAGTTTTCCCTCCCCTCCCCCATCATATGCAGGAGAATGCTCCACATGAACTAGCTTCTCAGTGATTGAACTTTCTGCCATTTGCCACAGAGACCACAACACCCAAAGGTCAATGGTAACTTTAAGTGACATTTGAGGAGTCAGTATAAATCAGCTAGTCACATGACACCAATTAGCTGAGATTTGACTTCACAGCTGTACCTAATAGCCTTGCTTCTAGACTGTTAATCAAAGATCTAGATGCCTGCTGGGTGCCCAGCACGGCAATGGATGCTGGAGAGGTAAAAATGAATGAAGAAGGCCCCACTGAGGAGGTGTTCCCACACAGTGACAGGAAAACAAATCAGCACAGAACAAGGAGGTAGGTATTAGAGACAGGAAGGGTACCAGGTACCAAGTAAACCCTGGGGAGTCTGAGAGGTTTCAGCATGCGGTGGAATTGAGTTGGATTCTGATAACGAATCAAAGTCAGCCACTGTGGAGGAGGGTGGCTTCAAGTGGAGAGGTGTTCTGTCCTAAATGTCATGGTACCTTAAAGGGCAACAGGAGACACCATTTGACTTTGTGAGCCTTCCTTGACAACCCCCTGGAGAGGATGAGGCCCCCTCACTCCAGATGCAGTTTGTTATTTACATATTCATGAAATGCCTATGAAAAAAGTAAACCTTAAAACAGCACACACAAGCTCTTCCCTTCTCCCCCGAAGCCATCATTTGATTCCTGTTGAAGAAATCTTCCTGTAGAAAATAGTACAACAGTACTTCAAAACGAAGACCCACTGCCTCCAGCAACCTCCAGCCTCCAGCAAGGGTCTCTGCCTGTTGCCTCCCCACCTGACTTCTCCTCATAACCACTCAAGCGTCTTCTACCAAGAGATGCGATGTGTGGGGTAAAATGCCAGTGTTGAGCCCACCCATGCCCAGTAACTGCACAAGCCAGATCAGTACAAGTTCCTAAGCAAGCGACCCCTTTCTGCCAGTCATGCATGTGTGGGCACCTCTAGGCGAGAGTTGTTTCCCCTGAGCCAAGTCAGCCTGTACAGATCAGTGTCTACAAGCAGAACAGTCTAACTAGCCTTAACACTGGTGGGAGGTTTATGATGATGGGCTGTGCAGGAGCAACAACGGGCACCTAAGACATGTTGGATTCAGTGTGGAGTCCGGACAGACACTCCAGTGCCGCCCTTCCTTCATTCTGCTGCCCTCGTCTCTTCTCTGAACTTGTACCATCTACAAACAATGCTTGAGAGTCTTATCCCATTTAAGAGAGAGACGGAAACAAAAATCAAGTAAGGCACATGAGGGCAAAACTAGTTTGGTTCTGAGTTGGACTTTGGAGGAACTCTACTTCGGTTTGTCCTTGGAATCTTATAAGGAAAAGGGAGACATTGTTTATGCCTCTTCAGAAAAGGAGTTCTCACAGTACCCCACCATTCCACAGTTGGGCCACCTGGCTTCATGCTGACCATGGGAGAGTGAACCAGCCAGTCAGCTCAAGGCAGGATGACTTCGGTGGGAAGCGAACTAAGCGAGACAAGAAAGAGTTGAATGTAGAGCCACAGAGTTTTAAATGCTTCAGTCAACCGTGGCGCACACTCCACATCCCGGGACTATGATGAGGAGGAAATGAAAGAGTCCTTATGTGTGACCGCAGAGAAGACAGACAAGCAAAATGATTAGGTAACCGGGGTTTGCAGAGAAACACCCACTCCAGACTGCACATGGCCTCTGGGTTGAAACAGGGCCAGAGAGGTTCAGCACGCAGCAGAGATGGACCAGGGCTGATCACAATGAGCTCCGAAGCCCAGGGGTCATGGCCGCACACTGGACCCTGGGGGTGCGTCAAACACATGTATTTAGAAGCTTCATCTGTAAGTTATGGGGAAGGTGGAGGGTGGTTAACATGTGAAGATGAAGAAAATGTGGGAAACAAATAGTGAAGAAATATTGGTAAGTGCCGTCGGAATGTGGGACGACACCACTGGCAAGAAGAGGATGCATGCGAACCGCTCAAGAGGTGGAACCGAGACTCGTGCAGAAAGGTCCCCAGGAGCAGGCACATTCTGACTCTGCACCTGCCATTCGACAGCTGTGGGACCTGCAGGCTGCTTAACTTTGCTTAGCCTCAGTTTCTTCATCTGTGAAGTGGAACTCATTCTACAGGAGTGTTTTGAGGATTGAAAAACAATGAGAGGGAAGAGGTTAACCCTGCGGACTGGGGAGATGGCTCAGCACTTAAGAGCACTGGCTGGTCTTGCAGAGGACCTGGATTCTATTCCCAGCAGCTCACAACCACTTGTAACTCCAGTCCCTCTGCAGGATGGTATACTTACATACATGCAGGTAAAACACTCATACACATAAAATAAAAAGAAACCTTAAAAAAGAAAAAAGGTTAACCCAGGCCAGGCAGTCTTACAATAACATTATCCCCCTTGAAGGTCCATACATTGAGGTCAACTTTGAAAATGAGCTAGACTTGGTGACACATGACTGCAGTCTCAGGTACTCAGGAGGCTTGGGCAGAGGATCAAAAGTGCATGGCCTCCTAGATTACAGAGAGAGTTCAAGGATGGCCTGAGCAACTTAGGGCGACCTTGTCCCCAGATGAGAAGATGGGATAGATCTTGAGGATAGAGCACTCACCTAGGATGTGTGAAGCTCTAGGTTCAATCCCCAGTCACACATACACACACACACATACATGTGTGTGCACCCACAGGCATAGATGCTCAACATATATGCACACACACGCACACACACAGTTTGAAGATGAATCCTAAGGGAGGAGCAGAAATTAGCCACTCATTAGCTAGTTAGTGTGGACGGGGCTTGTGCAGACTTCACACTGCAGGAGAGTAACGTGGCTGCGGAGGGTTGTGGACACCGTGCTTCCCACAGAGGGTCTCCACATCCAGGAGCCCCATACCAGGTGGGACACAGAGCCACACCTGTGTGGCCGCCAGCCCTGGACCCCCCAAAAAGAACAGTTTCCCACTCAGTCTTCAGAGCACAGAAGTCAGTTAATTTTTGCAAAGTCGCTAGTAACTCAGAGTCCCACATCCTTAATCACTGTCAGTTCCGTTATGCCAAACCCACAGTGGGACGAGGGAAGTCCAGACCCCTAGATGCCTGCCTGAAGGCCTTCGCTTCCCCCACCTCCTACCACCCGCCCTTCCTGCCTCCAACAACTTAAAAGCTCTCACAGGCCAGACGCGGAGGATACACCAAATTATTTCCCATGTCTCCGGGAGAGTGGGGACAGTCACACTTTCACTGCAAAAAGCCTCCAGCCTGCACCCCTGTCAGCTGGAAACTTGTCACTGGTGGAGGATCACAGGCAGAGTAGTTTCCATGCAGCAGGTATTTGCTACGTCACTCGCTTCCTACTTCGGTGACTTTTTAAAATTTCCCCTCTAGCACCGAGGTCTTTGTTGTGAACTACGCCTAACACGGCTAACACGAGGCGCTGTGTTTGGGGTTTCCTTTTCTTTCTTCGCTTTTTTTTTCTTCTGCTGACATCACTCATACTAGGTTTCTGTGTGTGTCAGAAAAGTAAATCCCCATAGAGTATCAAGCTCTGCTGGGATCTTGGAGGACTGAAAAGAAGGAGGTGAGAGAGGACTAGGGGAGCAGCGAGGAGGAGAGGCTGGTCCTCAGCAAGGTCCCAGCAGAGTCAAGCAGAGACAGTCTTTCTCATTTCGGTTTTCTGTCTTTTTCCTTCTACCTTATTTTCCTGGATGTGATTTATCTATGTGAACATGTTCCTTTAAGCTTGAATCAATAAGAATCTGACTAGGGTACATTTGTTACCCTCAATTTGGTTTATAACATCCTACTGAACATATTCAACCCTTTTGCCCATATCCCCAGCAGCCCCAGCAGCTCCATGATTTATATTTGCAGGTGGTTGGGATGAGCTGGGTCAGGGGTCAGAGCTTGCTTCAACCATCCTCACCACTACAACACCACGATTTCCTTTAAATGGATATTTACTGTGGGAATGACTTTTATAAATGGACATAATCCAAACTAATGACTTTTAATTGACACCAGCAAAACCAGGTGCTCTTATTGGGATGAGCTGGGTCAGGGGTCAGAGCTTGCTTCAACCATCCTCACCACTGCAACACCATGATTTCCTTTAAATGGATATTACTGTGGGAATGACTTTTATAAATGGACATAATCCGAACTAATGACTTTTAATTGACACCAGCAAAACCAGGTGCTCTTGTATCTTGTGACCTGGGCACCTGATCATGGGGTTTCCTAGGCAACCTGAATTTAGTACCCCATCCAAAAGGATAATGAATGAATGTGGGTGTGCTTGAGAATTAACACATCAAAGCGCTGAAACATGGTGCACCATCGCCATTACACACCCTGGAGATCCGGGAAGGACATGTGACCTTGGGTGAATGAGATATTCTAGAATGATTGATGACAAGGACAGCTGATGATTTATTAAAATTAGGGTGGAATCAAGCTTATACTTCTCAAATTGAAGGTGGAGAAGCCATTTTGCATACAATCATGGATGGGGTTGGGCTCAAGCACAGAGTTCTAGAAACAGTTCCAGAGACAGTCACTCATATCAGCACTGTTCCAGGAGATGTCTAGGGGAGCAAGTATCCTCTGAGTTTAGGCCCACTCTTATTTAAAATATTTTATTATTTTTATTTTATGTGTACGCGCATATTGCCTGCATGCACGTAAGTGCACTGTGTTACACAAAGCGTGCAGAGGGCAGAAACGGACATCAGATCCCCTGGAACTGGAGTTATGGACAGTTGTTAGCTGCCATGTGGATGCTGGGAATTGAACCTGTGTCCTCTGTAAGAACAGCAAGTGTTCTTAACCAATGAGCCATCTCTCTAGCCCCCCAGGCCTACTCTTAAAAACTAACTTTAAGATTCAGGCTTTTCTTTGTTAAGGTAATCATAATGTTGGTGAATCAATGCCACAATTTATGGTGACTTGGCTTGGGATAGGATTTCAGCTCTACTGGCTTTATAAACAATTGCCTACAGCGCTGGGCCTGCTTTCAACAGAGAGACTTCCAGTCGTTTCTACTGTCCTTATTGGCCCCCAACCCCACACCAGCCCTGTCACTCACCAATTACATTGCCAGCTTGGCCCCTCAAGTGTTTTAAGGTGCCATCTCTATGTTAGACAGTCCGGCAGGTCTTGATGGGTGTCACCTGATAGACCAAGTTTTCCTCCCAGGTGGGGAGACGATTATCCTTTGAATATGTGAAAATAACCAGGCATTTCCCCAGAAGGATTCCAAGAACAGTAGAAGCTATTTGAAGTCAGAGCAGGGAGTCAGTATTCCCAGTGACCCGCGATTTGGGCCCCAGTTCTGTTAGCCACTAAGCAAGGCAGGCACCTATGGGGGTAAACGCCTAGATGCACATACCATCAGCTAAAACTTTTCCATGCAAACCAGTGTGCTAGGAGGCATTCCTGTCCATCACTTTAATCTTTTAAAATGTGCTCTCTGACCTTAGACTGAGCATGACCAAAAATGTGTTTGCTCTCTTTGCTTCTTAAATTATGATCTTAAACTGAGCATGCTCAAGACTGCACTCCTTAACTGAGCATGCTCAGGAATGGGCCAACCCCAAGATGAATATGTAAAGACTCCATGGAGATCGCTACCCTGCTGCCTCTGCCTGCGGTGAGTGGTAAATCTTCCCCACTCTAGGTCTCTGCTGTGTTTCTTTGGGTGCTGTATTCACTAAGATGTGAGCCCACTGCTTCCAGACGCATTTCTCTACACTGTTCCCTCTTCTGGTGACCTTCAGCAAGCCCTAAAACCCCCTGCCCAGGCCCGCCCAGGCTTTCCTCTGGGCTGTGTCATTTATGAACAGCATTGGGCGCTGAGGCAGTGGGAGGTGTCTAGTGGGCAGAAAGGCCAGAAAACAGAGTTGCAAAGAGAGCAGGAAGCTGTCATCAGGGGCCAACTCAAAGCCTCGTGCTGCACAATCGATGACATTATCAGGGGATGCTTTCTTAATAACAGAAATGTGTCCCTGGGCCCTGACACACCAGTATTCAAACACCACTACAATCGATGACATTATCAGGGGATGCTTTCTTAATAACAGAAATGTGTCCTGATACACCAGTATTCAAACATCATATTTGAATGAAACAGAAGGTTTTCTGTATAAAAGGGTTTTATACTGAATTTCTCTATCTACAGAATATTGTCAGTGTGTGAAAAAGAACAAAAGTCATTGGAAAAATAAGGCAGTGAGTGGATTTTCTGATCTCCCTACACACACACACACACACACACACACACACACTCGCACACACACATGTATACACACACAGAGGCATGTACACACAGACATGAACTCTCGCACACATGTTCATATGCACACACACAAACATGGACACAGAGGCATGCACTCACAAGCACATACATGCTCACAGATACACTGCCTGCTGACCTGACCTACCAGACACAGAGTAAAGAACTAGGGTTGAACCAGGTCTGAGGGTGACAGAGTCTGAGTCATTCCAGCATTAACAGAATCAAAAGGAACAATGCTGAGCTCAGATCACGAATTTCGACCACTTGAGCCTCTCGGGTACATCGAATCTGCTAGTTAGCCTTGTGTTCAGATTTTGCAGAAGGCTAAACCTGAGCTTTTTAACCTTCTGGGAAAACGTTTACTGATTAAATGAGTAAGAGCTTCCCAACGCTGATCTTCCCAGTGGTGAGCTTGGCTGGGGAAGGCTTGGGTCAGACACCATAGCTCTGTGTGCTATACAGTACAGAAGCTGGCAAAGAACTGCCTTTGATTAAATCTCACAGAAATTCATAGCATAGACGTGACAAGTATTTTTGACCTTATTCCCTGAAGCAGGGTCAGCCGCACTTGCTTTGCTGTGCTTCAAAGTTTGCACTGGGAGCGAACAGTGCGTAGTTCTGCCTCTGGGCTGGACTAGCAGAGGGAAACCATGCAGTGGGCAGCACCTGCCCCGTCACCTCCCTGCCCACTTCTCTCTCCTCTCTTCCTCCTTGAGGACCTCGTGGTCTGAAGGAAATGAAAAGTAGCCTTTCTTCTGCACTAGGGCCCCAGCCCACCTGTGGCACCGACTCAAAGACCAAAGTATGAGTCTTTGGACAAGCTGCCCGCTAGCTTTGGACACCATAGGATGTTCTGAGTCTAAATGAGGGACACTGCAGCATTGAGGACAGGACCCAGGGGACTCCAGGGGTTGGACCTCACCACCAACAAACCCCAACTCCAATTAGAGCTTGGGGGCAATGACCACATGTATGATTACCTCAAAGATAACCTGTGGTTGCCTGTGCTTGCCCGTGCTTGCCAGCTTCAGAGCTCCCAACCTAATACAAGATTGATAGGATACCAGACCAGAGCTGCTGTGGTGTTGGGGACACCCTCTCCTACTCCAATCACTTTTGCAATCAAGCGGTTTCCAGGGCATCGCACATCTAAGTCTGCTTCATCCCCACAGCCCATTTTACAGAGGAGAAAGGTAGAGGTTAGAGAGGTGGGACTGGCCCTGTGTCCCATGGAGATGAGCTGGCAGACACACAGTGTCTGGACCTCCTATCTGCTGGCCAGTGCTGTGTGCCAAGGCCAGCTGTCTCCACTCTAGAGGAAGCCTCCTCACTGAGTCACATCTCCCAGGATTCCATCTGTTTTTCAGATAGAAACACAGCTTTATGGAATGCATGCCAACCTAAAAATTCTGTACTAGAAGGCAAGCAGGAGTATAAATGCAGACATGGGCCCGTGGGGTTCACCAGAGGCATGTGGGGCTTTTGTCCAGAGTCACAGTCAGAGCTGAATGAAGCCCAGTGCTAAGAAGGACCATTTTTGCATCATGAGTGATGCGATTGGGGCAGGGGTGACATTACTTTGTTTTGGAGAAAGAAAACTATTTTTGCATATTTTTCATATTTTCATTCATTCGATTTCCCTTGAGAAGTTCTAATTTAGGGTTTGAGGAGAAATGTGCCACAACTTAAAAGCTTCTCACACCTACCTACCAGGATTATTTTAAAAGATGCTTAAACATTTCAAAGAATTCAGTACCTATCTGGCCTCCTCACCCTGCATCCCAGCCAGGATGTGTTGTTTTTAGAGTGCTGAGAAAGCCCCTGGGAGACTAACAGCAGTTGGGGAAGTCCTGGCCAGGCCTCCACACGAGCAGAGGGCGTCCCTTCGAAAGCAACAGGGCCTCCCAGCAGTCGCCACTTGGTTGCACAGAACACTGGGCAGGTTGTGGCTGAGCTGCACTTGGCTTGGCGCTCCTCCGAGGGCTGGAGCATGCCTTAACAAGTGCTCATGTCTAGCTGAAGTCTGGGCCAAGAGGAAGGCAAGATGTAGGGCAGGAACTTTGCCGTGTGGAAACAGACAGCCAGCAGTCAGGGCACCATACTCCTGGATACTGCAACCAGCACGGCAGGAGACTTCCCTAGACCTGGCCACACAGTCCCAGCAGTGTGCTCATACTGACCCAGAAAGGGACATGCCACCACAGCACTCCTTCCTCTTCCTCTTCCTCCGAGAGTCAGGGTGACTAGCAGGTGTTGTAGAGTCCTCACAGCCAATGGCCCAGTGATGAGTCACCTCCGCCCCACAGTGGACTTTGGTCCTCTTTTGTTCAGTCTGTGTGTGCACGTTCATGTGGGTAAGGGCCAGCATGTCCATATGAAGCCCAGAGGACCTCTCTGTCAGTCTCCATCTCCAGTCATGTTTGTAGCAGGGTCTCTCGTTAGCTGTTGCATGATCCAGACTGGCTGGCCCACAGATTCTTTTGCCTTCACCTCCCATCTCCTCACAGAAGAACTGGGATTACAGATACTCCACTGGGTCCTGTTTTACCTGGATTCTGGGGTCCAGACTCAAGCCCTCACCCTTGAATAGCAAGCACTTTCCCCACTGAGCCATCTCCCCGCAGCCACCTAGTTCCTTCTTGCTCTTGCCACTGGGGCTTCCTGGGATGTGGTAGACCCTCCTCCTGTGGCCAGCTCTTCCCCACACTCTGGGATGAGGTCAGAGAACAGAGGGCCAAAGCACCATGCTGGGTTGAGTCTCAGTTCTGTATACTAACTATGGTGCTCCAAGTACCTCCAGTTCCTCATCTGTGAAATGGGGATGAAAACAAGGCCTTCTTGCAGGCGGGGATTGGGACAAACTGGGATGTGGTAGACCCTCCTCCTGTGGCCAGCTCTTCCCCACACTCTGGGATGAGGTCAGAGAACAGAGGGCCAAAGCACCATGCTGGGTTGAGTCTCAGTTCTGTATACTAACTATGGTGCTCCAAGTACCTCCAGTCCCTCATCTGTGAAATGAGGATGAAAACAAGGCCTTCTTGCAGGCGGGGATTGGGACAAGAACTGACAGAACTACACACACAGAGCTTGGAGCAGAGCTGCCACGGTATGTTTGCTGTGGGATGGAGATGCTGTCTGATGTGCTTTCCAGGAAGGGTGCTGGGGCCCCTGTGTCGTAACATGAAAAAGCCAGCCAGGGAGGAAACTCCAGTCTCCTCCACTAACCTGAAAATTAATGAGTTATTAGCTAATCACAGCTGAGGGGTTCAGGGGTCTGGTCTACTCTGGCTGAGTCAGTGAACAAGCTCTTGACTATTACATAATAGAAAAGTTTAAAATCCACCAAGTTTGCAGGATAAGGAAAGGCATGATGCCTGACTCCTGAGTGTGTGTGTGTGTGTGTGTGTGTGTGTGTGTGTGTGTGTGTACATGCACATGTGTGCTTGGTCAAACTGCTACATGTTTGGGAAATGTATCCAATTTATTACATTGCAGTGAAAAGTCAAATTTTCTAATAAATGTTTTCAAATGCACATGGAACCACACACATTTGTATTCCAATATGTAAGAGCTATTTTAAAGAAATTTTACCATATAAGCATATATAAGCCTGTAAGTCTATAAGCATAGATTTACATGATTTTTAAAGGACATGGGATAAGGAACACATGGCTATTTTCAGATCTATATGAAAAAAAAAAATCTAAGAGAGCCTCTAAAATCCATTGACCGGAATAATGTACCCTTTGCCTCCCCAGGTAAAGGGAACTGTTTCGGTTCTGATTTACTATAAATAGTATGAGCTACAAAGCATGTTGTAACATGTCCCATGGTTTTGAAACATCCTTTTACCCTTGAGGCAATAGCCATTCATGATTGATGATAACCATCCTCAGAACTGGCTACAAAATTTTCAAGATTGCCGAGCCTCTGCCCCACCAGCAAGGCAGGACATGGAGCTCAGCGATGGGGGCCGAGGAGTGGTAAGTGCACTGCTCGTTCTTTCACCTGCTTCCCCGAGACTCTCAGATGCAGCAGGGAGTTTAGTCATGCAGGAACTCCTTTATTGCAGGTGTCACAGAGCTTATATAGGCAAAAAACGCAGTTTGGAAATCCCCTCAGAAACCCCCTCCCCCAATGCACCCAATCAGCTTAAAGGTCAACCTGCCACATGGGCAGGGTCCCATAGGCGTCCATGTTGACCACGCGCTGATCACCCACTGCCCAGGGGTGCGGAAGGACCGGCATCCAATTCGATGATCTTCAGGACAGGTCAGGCCGCACCCTGCTTACTTCCTCTAGGGTGGCAAGGCGGGACCTTTAGGTCCCCATATCGCTTCCTTTTTCTTTTCTTTAACAGGTTAATCACGGCCTACCCTTCCGGCGATGCCCTATGGATAGGCAGCTAGCCCTTTTCCATGTGCCGAGCGTCTCAGCCTGTCTTAGGTTGTCTCCTTCCTGGCTAAGCCTTGCCCATCATTGGTCAGCGCACCTGGCCATGTGCACTTCTTGTCTTAGGAGTACCTGCCAGAAGGAGATCTTACCCATCATTGGCATGGGATGCTTAGATCTTAGGTGAGGGCCATTGTATGGGAGGTGCCAGTCCATGACAAAAAGGAAAGGAGGAGAAGGAAGGGGCTGACCTATGGCCAATTCCTTAGCTCTTCCCCCACTGAGGCGGTTGGCGCCATTTTGAACGCAGCTTCCCTACATCTCTCCCCTTTTTGTTTTATTAACCAGGGAGGCATTGCTCTCCCAGTAACCGGTCAGACCTTGGGTTAGGTGAACCGAAAAGGAAAGGAGGAGAAGGAAGGGGCTGACCTATGGCCAATTCCTTAGCTCTCCCCGCACTGAGGCAGTCGACGCCATTTTGAACGCAGCTTCCCTACATCTCTCCCCCTTTTTGTTTTATTAACCGGGAGGCATTGCTCTCCCAGTAACCGGTCAGACCTTGGGTTAGGCAAACCGGTGACAACCTTGGTTTAGGTGTATGTCTCCTTTATGGGGGAGGTAGGGAGCCAGTCGTAATGGACACGTATCGCCATAGCTTGTACCTGTGCTATTTGTCCTAAAATCATTTTCATGACTCGGGCATAGATACATGGTCCAAAGGTGCAAACAAGGGTGAGGATCACCAAGGGTCCCAGCAGTGTTGAGATTAGCATTGTTAACCAGGGAGAGGCATTAAACCATTGTTCAAACAGGGATTGGTCCCTCTGGACATGTCGATTATTAATCTCCTTTCTGACTTCATCTAAGTTTTTTGTGATTACTCCCGAATGGTCAACATAGAAGCAGCACTCCTCTCCCAGTGCTAGGCACAACCCTCCTTGTTGCATAAAGAGAAGGTCTAATCCCCTTCTATTTTGTAATGTAACTTGTGCCAGCGATGAAACAGATTGTTGGAGGAACCTTACTGCTGTTTCCAGTTTATCTAAGCCTGCATCCATGTCTGCCTGAATCCTTCGTAGGCCCTGTTGGGAAAGGGCCAGAGAGGTGGCCCCTAGGGCCGCTCCTCCCATTCCTAGTCCCACTAGTGTTGAGACTGTTAAGGTGGTGACTAACTCCCTCTTAAACCTAAGTGATTGTCGTGCCTCCATTTCCCCCCAGGAATGATATAGCACATGGGGCAAAGGTACTACCAAGGCACATGTGTACCCATCAGTATGTGTGAAGACTGTCAATGAGAGACAGGGTGTTAGCCTTGACTTTTGACACAACCAGTAAATCGCTGGGTCAGCAGGAACTACCCATTGATTATTGTTATTTGCTGCTGCCTGTGTTATGTTAAAGCAGCCCTCCCAAGGGGAGAGATAGTCTAGGGTAGTTACACAGGTCAGGTTGTAATCTGTCACAGGTATGGATAGCCCACCTGTCTTGGTGGACAACCCCCCCCACCGACACTGTTGATCATTGGAGGTGTAATTAAACCCTCCTATTACACCTATTGCCTCGATCAACTGTACATCGGCCTCTAGGCACAACCAGCATGAGGAGGTAAGGTCCAGACAGGTCAAGTTGAGAACTCTATATGCAAGCTGGATAGCCATTAGGATCTCTGACCCTCCCTTTGGGGTCAGACCCTTAAACCCATTGGGTCTTGCTCTGGGTTTTGAATGAAGCATAAGTCCTGTGGGGGAGAGGCTCACAGCAGGTGGGTAAGGCTTGGCCGTCCCAGCCCCCAAGTTGGCCGGTCCGGGTGTGATTGGCCTTGTGAGGGGCTCAACCTGCTTTCTAACCATAAAGAGGAGACCAGGATCACGTCCAGATACATAGAGTCTCAATCCCCAAGTCTTTCCCAAGTCCCAGGCCCTCACCCACCATCCCTCCTCCATAAAGGTTATACAGAAGGGGTTGCAATGAAAGTTTGTACATCTTCCATATAGTGGATTTGCGGAAAGTCTAGGTCTCTGTATCCTTTTGACAGTGATCAGTCCCTGGTCCTTAATCCAATACCCCATCCCTGTGGTTTCACATGCCCAGTTATAACAGTAGTAAGAATCAGCCCCCCCACACACACAGTTGCACAGCTGTTGCGAAGTTCTACCACTTCCTGGGCACAAATAAAATTCTGTCTGTAATAATGCATCCCACTTGAGCACATGGGAGCACCCTGGCTCCCTGGGGGACCCTGTTAACGGTAATGTGCATCCACGTCCTGTGTCCCCACATTCAGGCTGGGTCCCCCCTTGAGTCTGGTCACCAACGTCCCATGATCTGGTAGCCAGGGCACAGAGATCTACCTCCAGTTCAGGCCACCATGTGTCCGGTGGTGTCACCTTGGTCATGCTGTTGGCAATCACTCCGGTAGCTGCATTGGTCACCAACCACGTGACCTTTTGGGGCTGATGTGGATTCAGGGTTTCTATAGGTCCAGATGATCTTGTTAGCGTCAGCTCCTTGATTGTCAGGAGTGACAAGGATGAGCATGAAGGTGAGTTTCCTCATCTTGATCTGTAAGAGACAGAGAGAGAAAGGCTTCCTCAAGGGTAGGTCTCCCTTGGCGATTATGAGGAGGTGTCTATGTTTTGTTTGTTTCTTCTGGGCCTTAAGGGCCAAGTGTTGGCTCCACCAGAGTCTTTTCCCTGTTAGTCAGCTTGGTTGGAGCCGTCACTCTGTAGGGGGAGATATTTGAGGTTTCTGGCTGGTACTCAAATAGGCTTATCTTCTCCCATGGGGAAAACACAACCAAATCCCCTTCCCATCGTTAACAGTGGGTCCGGTCCTCTCCACTGGCCCATAATTGGGTCCTTACACCTCACCTCTACTTGGGGTTTTGTATTTTCTTGTCCCCAGTGAGCTTGAAATTTAGATTGCAAAGTATTTTTTGAGCGATTTAAAATGTTTATGGTAAACAGGGCTATCCCTAGTTGCTGATGGGGGCTCACTCCCCCTTTTTGTTTTAATAGTTGAGTTTTGAGTGTTTGGCGATTTCGCTCAACTATAGCTTGACCCTGTGGGTTATG
>NW_008347605.1:58779-63307 GCF_000622305.1 Nannospalax galili | reverse complement strand
GATTGTAGGCTCTTTGGGGATGTCTAAGGTGGGTTTAAGGGGGCTGGCCTGTGTGAGGAGTAACTGTGTGCCTAGGATTTTAAAAGGAGGCACACGTTGGATCTTTTCAGGCACTACCCAGAGGCCATGTTTTTTTGGCCTTTGTAACACTATATTTAGGAAAGGCTGTAATTTGACTTCCTTTATATGTCCAATTATAAGATCATCCATATATGAGCATATTAGTGTTTCAGAGCCCACCATTAAAGGCTGAAGAATAGAGGCCAAATAGTTTCGGCAAAAGGCTGGACTATTGGCCATTCCTTGGGGAAGCACTGTCCACTCAAACCTCCTATCAGGGGCCTGATGGTTTAAGGTGGGAATGGAAAATGCAAACTTTTCCCAATCTCTTGGGCTAAGGGGAATGGAGATGAAACAGTCTTTAATATCCACAACTGCAATAGAATACTCTACTGGTATTGCAGCCATCTGGGGCATCCCTCACAAGGGGGTGCCTACCAGTTTCATTCTATCATTAATCATCCGAAGATCTTGGAGCATTCGCCATTTTCCTGAAGCCTTTTTGATGACAAACACTGGAGTATTCCAAGGACTGACCAAGGGGTGAAGGTGCCCCAGTGCCACTTGCTCCTCCACTAGATCTATTAAAGACAAGTTTTACCTCAGTCATGGGCCACTGCTCCACCCATACTGGTGGTCCCTCTCTCCATTCAATACAAGGGACCTGAGGGGCAGTGGCCTTTAGTATTGGGGGTGAGCCCGAGGGATCTTGTCGGGCTCTCCCCTGTAATTATGAAAATAGGAGAAATCCTGCTCCTTAACCCCCTCAACCCTTTGTGGCATGTGATTGGCTTCCTCATGCTCTAAGAGATCGTCATAAAAGGCCCTATTTTCTGTGGTCAGCACAGTGTCCATCTGGCTCAGGATATCTTGGCCCATGAGATTGGATTGGAGGCCCTCGACCACTAGCAGCTGTATCTCCCCTCTGTCCTATCTGCATCTCTCCATTTTACCAATCCCTTGACCTCTTCTGACCTTGAAAGTACCCCCACCTCCAACACTTTAGGGCCAGCCTGTAGCGGCCATGTCGTGGGTACTTCCTCCTTTTGAAGGATTGTACAATCCTCCCCTGTGTCCACTAAGCAAAGAAATCTTTTACCTGCTATAAAAATATGCATTTTGGGCCTCACTCCTGGGTGTATTGGGACCGCCAGTGAACCTGTGATTCCATCTTTCCTCCTTTGGGTAACGGGGCTAGAGGCTGCCCCAGAACTAGTTTAAAGGTCTGCCTGCTAAGTCAAACCTCAACCTGCAATCCTTTTTCCAATGGAACCCCTTCCTGCAACAGGGGCAGGGGGTTGTGGGTTTGTTGGGCTCTTGGCTCCCCACCTTCCCCCAGGGATCCGAGGGGCTCTGCCTCTGGGCAGTCCCTCTTAAAATATCCTGTCTTGCCACTTTTAAAGCACCCCCCCTTTTTTCTCCTCTCTATTGTCTCGGGCAGCTTGACCCCTCTAGCTACCATGAGTGCCTGGGTCAGGGCATTGACCAGGGAGGCAGTCTGGGCCTGCAGGGCGGTTGTTAGTGCCTGTGTCTGTTGGCTATGAGTTTCTACATCTTGGGAGGCTACTATCCAGCAGCTGACAGAGGCCTGCCTCAAGCCTGAGCAGGTGGCCTGATGGTCACTATTCATACCTTCCCACACCATTAATCTGGTGAACTTGTCCCTCAGAGGTCCAGGGGGCAATTTCCTGACAAGGCTCTTCTCTACTCTGTCTACAAAGTCTGCAAGGGGCTCACTTGCCTTTTGCCTCAGCCCCACAAGAGGATTCTCCGATGGTCCTTCATTGAGCTTCTTCCAGTCTGCAAGGCCCGCTCGCCTCACCTGGTCTCGGTACAGGGCAGGCAAAGCTGCCTGTTGTACCCCAGTGGAATAGGCATCAGCAATCCCCGTCAGCTGCCCGTAGGAAAGGGGGATCTGCGGGTTTGCTCCATGATTTTGCTCTGCTATGTTTCTCCACTCCTCTTTATATAAGGCTAGCCATTTGATGAACTGATTGCTAGGGAGGACTGCCTTAGCCATATCCATCCAATCTCTAGGGACGCATGGCTGGTGGGCGATGTTTTCCAGCAAAGCCTCAGCCCAAGAAGAGTTGGGTCCATCACTGAGGACTGTGGCCCTTAACTCCTTAAGGTCCTTAGGTTCCCATGGATACCAATCGGCTGGCCTCTGCAGACCTGGAACCAAGTTTACTGGGAATGCCTTATAGGCAGGGGTGGTTTCCATCCGCACTCTCACTGGAAAAGCGTCAGTGTATATGGGCTCCCTCGGGTGGGGGGGCAAGGGGGCCTCTCCACCTTCCCCCTGCCACCCCCCTCGTCTATCCTGCTGCAATCGGGGGTTGGAGTCCCAGCGGAGGGGCTCATGTGAGCCACCCAACCGATAGGCTGGGGGCTGCTCCTCCCCCTCTCTTTCCCCCGGGCGATTTCTCTCACCCATCCCGTCTGCCTCTTTGGTCTCCTCCTTGGCCTCAATAGTCAATCTAGCTTTAACACCCATGGCTAGTGCTCCCATGGGGCCTTCGGTGCTGCGTTGTCCCTTTTGCTCTGCATCAAACTGCGCCCATGCCCCAGAGTCTTGTTCCTCTTCCCTCTCCTTCGAGCCTTTTGCCTCCCCTCCCCGACTGTCCCTCGGCAATGCTGAGGTAGGGGAATCTCCTATACTAAAGGTGCCCTTAAGGGCCAACATTGTGGGGTAGAACTCCAGCGGGGGCTCTGTCCCAAAGTGCTTCTCCCTCTCTCTTGCCAGCCTCTCCACTCTCTCCCAGGTATCCCAGGAGAAGAGATTGGCCACAGACACCCAGGGTGCCAAAAGCATCACTGTCTCCCAGACCTGGCATGCGGTCTGATCAGATAGTTCCAAGCCTCGACTCTTGATCATATATCGAAGAGCCTTTAAGGCTGGGTCACTTTTGCTGATGTTGTGTTACCCATACTAAGGGTCTCACTTACCCTGAGAGCCCAATTGGCCTCGGCCGAGAACTTCTCCATAAAAGTTACCTCACATGGGGCACCAGAATGCCGAGCCTCTGTGATGGGGGCTGAGGAGGGGTAAGTGCTCTGCTCACCCGTTCACCTGCCTCCCTGAGACTCTCAGACGCAGCAGGGAATTTAGTCATGCAGGAACTCCTTTATTGCAGATGTCACAGAGCTTATATAGGCAAAAACCACAGTTTGGAAATCCCCTCGGAAACCCCCTCCTCCAATGCACCCAATCAGCTTAAAGGTCAACCTGCCACATGGGCAGGGTCCCATAGGCGTCCACGTTGATCATGCACTGATCATGCACCACCCAGGGGTGTGGAAGGACCGGCATCCAATTCGATGATCTTCAGGACAGGTTAGGCCGCACCCTGCTTACTTCTTCTAGGCGCCATCTTGGCAAGGCGGGGCCTTTAGGTCCCCACACAAGATCCAAGGTGAAATGAAGATAGAGGACCTACTTTCCAGAAACCAATAAGAATTCTAAGACAGCAAGAACAGAATATTAACCCCAGTACAAGGTCTTCTAAGCATGGGGCCCATGGGACTGTGCACACATCTATGATGCTGGTCCTAGCTGAGCCTGTTGTAGATTTAAAATATTTTAAATCATCATTTAAATCATTTAAGAAACTTCCAAGCTTAAAACCTTTACTTAACATATACTACATAGTTATCAGTATTTAATAACATTAATTTTGTTTTGTCTTACAGGTCTTATAGAATTTTCCCATCATAACAGTGAGAAAGGAAGCACAGTGCACCCAAGGCCATGGAGGCTGGCCCAGTATCAGACCGCCTTTGATGTATGCAGATATATAATAGGGTGATGACACCTGCCCTGGCATCCCAAGGACAGCTGCCTGGTATTCTTCCCAGCATTCTGGAAGCAGACTGCTCACTCCTTAGGCCTCTACATCAACAAAGTGCAAAGAAGTCTGTTAACTCTTAGTGTACCAAGGACAGGAGCCTGTTAACTATTAGTGAGCAAAGTGCTATTGACCATAATGGATGGGGGTGTGGGGGAGTCACTACATATGAAATAAACAGAAAAGGACATAAATAATATAATTAGTAGATGTGAAAAACATACCATTGAAATCTACCTGATGGCTTTATATCCATGCTCAGATGCTAAGGACCTCAGAAAGTAACCGACTGTGACTAGCAATAATCAGACATATAGAGATTAGAAGCACATATGCATCTTGGTGTTAATTGCATTAAAAATGAATTTTTCTGTATGAAACTTTGTATTTTAAGAATGAAAAGGAGATCTTTTTTAAAGGTCTAAAACCTCATTTAATTTTATGTCTTATAGGGCTTGTACTGAGTACAATATTGTATAACTATTATAATTCAACTGTAAAACTAAAAATTTACAGCCAATTTTTGAAAAAGATGCACCTTAGCTCAGAAAATTGTTATTAAATATGTCAGTGCTGTTGTAATGAAATGCTTCTTCTAAGTATGTGGTTATTAAATAAAT
>NW_008347605.1:32117-58614 GCF_000622305.1 Nannospalax galili | reverse complement strand
TCTTCTGGCCTCAGTGGCATGGCACCACACAGGTGCACTCACGTACATTCAGGCAATAGACTCGTACACATTAAAAAAAAAAAAAAACATAAGTAATAAAATAAAATTTAAAAAACTTCCACTTGCCAAAATACATGGTTTAGAATAAAGGAGTCAAGTCCCAACATTATTTTTTTTTTTAAATAAAAGTTACAGAAGCGCACTTCTTGTCCTTCTGTGAGTTTAAATGAAGGGCTTCAGGCTGGTTTGAATTTGGAATAGACTGTGCGGGTGTTCACATGCTGACCAAACCTGCCAGTCGTCTTGTTTTGGAGAAGTTGTATCATCTGCTTCTATTGGCTAAAACAGAAGATACTTGTTTCTTCCCCACACTTTGGGAGAATTCCTAATCTAGATTTACCCAGTGTTCCGCAAGAAACCTTAGGGCTGTGCATGAGAGCAGTGAATATCCCACACTTAGCAAAACATTTTCACTTAGTTTGAGGCAGTATTGGAAGCTCTCTACTTGCAGAAATTCCTTTAGTTCTGACACCTCAGGTCGGAAATGAGATCCCATCACTTCTGCCATTGTCCAGTCCCAGAGGTAAATCAGCCAATGCCATCCACACTCAAGAGGAGGAAAGCTAAGGTTCACCTTCTAAAAGAAGAAATACCAAAGAACTTGTGGGCATCACATCACATTGCTAAGCTTTTCCATCAGCACATAGATACATTAAAGGCCATGAGTCTAGTGATATCAGCAACAGAGTGAGTAGAGAGAGAAAAAAGAGAAGGCAAGGGCTGGGGCTCTGGTTGGTGACCTGACATGACACATACATAAGATGATGGAGGGGCATGAACTTGTATTTGCATTTGGTCTGGTGTGTAGTCTCAGCACTTGGGATGAACTCAAAGAAGAATCTGTTCTTTAGAGCTTATTTTCTAGAGAGGGGAAATGTTAAACATAATAAATTATTGACTATGTCAGAAATTGCTATATATGCTATGCAAGAGAAAGGGAGAGTTGGGTAAGCAGAACTGGTGATTGGTGGCAAGAGAGGGCAAATAGGTTGCCTGTGGGGCCTTGTTGAAAAGGGAGTTTTGAGCAAAACTATGGAGATAGCCAAGCAGAAGTCGAGGACAGCCTTCCCCAGAGAAGAAACAAGGGCAGAGCCTAAAGTGCAGAGTGTGTCTGGCATATTGCCGGAACAGCTAAGGGCAAGAAAGTAAGAGCAAGATGGTGGGACATGAAGTCCGCAGGGGCCAGATGTCAGATCAACCTAGGCTTCCTCTGGCATCTCTTTTTTGCTGAGTGAGCTGGGAAGCTCATTGAAAAGGACAGCAATACATATTAAAAGGATCACTTGGGCTTGCTTTGCTGAAAATAACCTAAGACTCAAGGGAGATTCCAAGGGCAGAAAGGAGAATTGTGGGAGGCCCTGTAGGAAATCCACCTGTGACACTGCACTGCTGGTAGGGTGGTGGCAGGTTACTGGATTTTGAGTGGATGTATCTGGAGGCAAAGGTATCCTACTGAATTGGTAGTGGGCTGTTGGAGAGGGTAGGGGGTAGGGGATCAAGGACGTTGGAAATGTCTTGGCCCAAGGAAAGTAGAACGGCCTTCAACAGAGATGAGAATGTCTGCAGAAGGTTCTGGAGCTCTGAGATCAGCAGATTTGTTTTGGATGTGTTGACCTGGAGATGTCAGACACCTGAAGGAACATGCCCCCTTGTGTGCTGCCATACATCATGTGAAAGATTAGACTGATCATCAGCCTTCATCTGAAAATGAACGGGTTCATTTTTGACCATGATAGGAAGTGAAAAACTGACCTTAAGTTTGATTATTCAGTCTTAAGTCATTTTTCTTGGGGTTGTTGGCTTCATGGAAAAGATATTCTCCACCCATAGGAGGAGGAGATGCTCTTGACCATCCAGGTGAGCACTGGCAAGAAGAAAGCAGCAGAAACGAGAATTACTTATGACATCTTCCTGTTTCTGATCTGAGTAGCGTCTTCACTGGGACTGCCCAGAAGTATGGAATGAGTGTACCCACAGAGAATCCCAGCTATGGGGATCTGCCTCCGATTTGGGGGTGCTGAGTGAAGAGGAGCTGGCACCAAGAACCAGCCCAAGGCCGTTGCCACTATGTGTCCCAAGCCTGAAAAATGATAGGACAATTAAGGAGGCAGGGCAGGACTCAAGAGAGTTGGAAACCAGGACCAAAAGCCCAGCCCTGTGGAGCAGTTACAGTCAGTGCTCATATGAGCCAGGCAAGAAACAGTGCACATCAGAAATGGATCACAAAACGGCTAGAAAGAGGAGCAGCTGGAGCCAGCCTTGGATCTCATGACTTGCAGGCTTGTAGAGTATGCCCACTCTAGTCAAGGGCAGAATCATAAACAGTCAAGTTTATATCCCAAAATGGAGAGGTTATTCCTCAAATCTTTTCCAAATTCTCATAGATTATCAAAGTTTTGCATTTTCCTTTAAATGTCTTTTTGGGGACTCAGGGTTAAGATCACTGGCTACTGTTGAGAGAACCTAGGTTCAGTTCCCAGCACCCGTATGGTGGCTAACAACTATCTGTAATTTCAGTTCCAGGGGATCTGATGCCTCTTCTGACCTCTTTGGGCATTGCACACACACCGTACACTTACATACATGTAGGGACAATACTCATACACATAAAATAAAAATAAATAAAACAATTATTGTTTTTAAAAAGTCTTTTTTTTCAAATTATCTGCCCTAATAAATGTAAAATTAAAATTATAGGTTTTAAAATGAAAAATATGCTTAAATATAGTATATAGCATTTTTCCATTGAGAGTTTGCTCATAGGAAGTCTCTGTAGTATATTAAACATATTTAAACACATTTTGAAGTAGATTTTTCAGAAAGTTACAGAAATCTGAAATTTTTCCTTTTATATTTATTTTCTATTTTTGAGAATTTTTAAGTGTTTATTTCTATTTTATGTCCATGAGCATTTTGCCTGCATGTATGTCAATGTACCACATGTGTGCTGTACCATGCGGGTGCTGGAAACAAGACCCAGGTCTTCTTCAAGAGCAGCCAGTACTGTTAGCCACTAACCACCTCTCCAGCCCCTATTTTGAGAATTTTTTATAAAACCCTAAAAATCTCTACCATTTGTATATCTAAGACAGAGATGAATTTTAATTATTCCAGAAAGCATCTTCTAAGTATATAATCAATTTTACATGTGATAAATAGTGGTAAAAATCAATATAACTTGTTTTCATATTTTTAATAACTGTATTATGTAACTGCTTATAAAAATGAGATTAAGTGTATGATTAAGATTGAGGAGAAGGGTTGTTTCTTTTACTTTGGGGGGGGTTGTCTTTTTGAAACAGGGTCTCCCTACAGCCCCAGCTGGCCTGGAACTCACTTTGTAGACCAGGCTGGGCTCAGACTCACAGAAATCTGCCTGCCTCTGCTTCCCAAGGGCTGGGACTAAAGGCATGTGCCACCTCACCTGGCTGGTAATTTATTTTTAAAAGTTTTAACATTTTAATTTCTGTTATAGCAAAACTGTAGGGATTTGGACAATATTTCTTTTTAAAAAAATCAGTGAAATATAAGCAATTGTCTTCTATCAATTAGTTTTTTATTTCTGACCAAATCAAATTCATAATAGGCTAAAGAATTATGAAACAGTAATTCAAAGAAGAAACTGTTAGAGGAGAAATGGTAACTGTGTTTTAATCCAAAAGTAGATTGAGTTGCAGTTTCTTCATAAGATGACAACACACCCGCCCTTTCACAGAAACCCAGGGGTTCTTGTGTACCAGTGTCACTTGCTATTACCCAATCCTGGTTCACTGTATAACTTCCACCTCAATTTCTATTTAGCCACAGATAACTGAAGGTACAAATTCTATCTTGATTATCAGAGCCTTTAAATATAATCGTGACAGGCCCAAGAGATGGTTCAGTAGGTGAAAGTGCTTACTAAGCAAGCCTGAAGACCTGAGCTTGATCCCTGGAACCCAAAGTGGAGGGAAAGCACTAGCTCCTGAAAGTTTTCCTCTGACTTCCATACAGACATGGCATACATGTGCACTCTCTCTCTCTCTCTCTCTCTCTCTCTCTCACACACACACACACACACACACACACAAATAAGTAAATTTAATTAAAAATTCAATGATTATAAACTAAGAATTAGCAATGCATGAATCAATCATTTAATTAAAAACATAGAAAAGTAAAATTAAAACTGATCCAAAAACAATAAGTATAGAAAGCTCTAAAAGAAAAGTAAAAATTGGAGCTGGAGAGATGGCGGGTAAGAACATTTGCTGTTCTTCTAAAGGACCTGGGTTCAATTCCCAGAACACACAAAGAGGCTAAAAACCATCCTAACTCCAGTTTCAGGGGATCTGACGCCCTCTTCTGACCTCCACAACATTGCACAACACAGATGCACTTACATACATGCAGGCAATACATGCATACACATAAAATAAAAATAATAAAAAAATATACATTAATTTGAAATTGTTTTCAAAAATAGGAATATAGTCAACAAAACTTTTCAAGACCTTTATAAAGAAACCTTAATTAAGGAGCCACTGAGATGGCTCAGCAGTTAAGGGTGCTTTCTGCCCAGCCTGATTACCTGAGTTTGATCCTCTGAAGTCACGTAAAAGTGGAAGAAGAAAAAACAGACTCCACAAAATTGCCCTCTGACATCAACACATGTGCTCTGATATATGCATACTGCTCCCTACACACACACACACACACACACACACAGACACACACACACACACACACACACACAAAATAAATAATGGTTAAATTTAAAGATTTTTAAAAAGAAACCTTAATTAACTGTGAAATAAAGGACTTGAACAGTGGAGAGCTATACCATATTCATAAGTAGGAAGAATGGACTATGATGCTAGTGTTTCTTCCTAAGTCCTTGCATAATTTCTGTACAAATCAAAATTCCCAGGTGATTTTTTTTTAAGCTGACTACTCAGTTTGAAGTGTGTCAAAGTAGCCAATGCCGGTCTGTGAAGACAAACAGAGGAGGAAGACCGGCCCTACTGCTTCCATCTGCCACAACAGAACGAAACCATAGAAATTACGACAGACGTCTTCCGGGCCTGGCATTGTGGGTAATCGCTTTTTTTCTTACTTCTGGGTTTGTTTGTTTTTTTTCAGTATTTGAAAAACAATAAGTCCCGCCTTCAAACATTATCTAATTACCGGTAGAACAAGGAAAAGGAAGAAGAGGAGCTAAAGGAAGAATCTATGTTTCTCAAAGATTGCTCTGACAGCCTCGGCAGCTCCAGAAGAGGCGCGCACACGGCACCGCACGAGTGTTCAACTCTCCGATCGGTCGCTACGATTAGCTTTGTGCAAATTACCTAGTAATTTCCCACATCAACACAGACTGTATTTGTACACACAAACACACACACACAAATACACACACACACACAAACACACACACACACAGTCAACCAATCACTCGATTCCAGCTTTATTGTTTTCACAGAATTAAACTTTTCCAGACCCAAGTTCCTTACGATAAGGCCAAACGAAATTCACTTGCTAAAAATCTTATCCTTTTTCTTTCAATCTTTTTAATGTGAAATATCTTTTATGGGGGGCAGTGTTGGTTTTCATGGTACTGAAGATGGAGTCCTAGGCTTCTGCATGCTTACACACCCTGTTACTGAGCTACACTCCTTAGCTCCCCACATCCTAGGGTTTTGTTTTATTTGTTTGTTTGAGACAGGGTCTCCCTGTAGTTCCAGCTGGCCTGGCCTGCCTCTGCCTCCCAAGTACTGGGGTTAATGATGTGTGCCACCATGCTAGGCCATACAGATTCTAGTTTTCAAAGTATGTAACCGTCAAACACAGATGGGGTGCTTTGTTCCTCTATCCTGTTCTAGAAGACAGCAGGTTCCCTGTGAAAAAGCTCTTTGCTGCGTCGTCTTTTCCTCAGATGAGACGTCCACCTGGGGTGCTAGATAATCTCAGTTAGTGATGCTGTGGCAGAGTTTGGGAGTGAGTGTGGCCTTCGGAGATACAGTTTCAGAGCTCTTTGGGAAGGGATCGTTATTTCTGAGCTCTGTGAGCTTGGATACATGTCCTTCATCTGTGAGATGAGGTTACCAGACCTCCCTTACAGAACACTAGTAAATATTTAATGGTAATGTGTCAAGTTGGTGCTCTGAAGATTTATTTTCCTTAAAATACTGATTTTAAAACTTAAATGAAGCCAGGTGTGGTAGCACATACCTGTAATCACAGCATTTGGGAGGTAGAAGCAGAGGAGTCAAGAGTTCGAGAACTGTCTGGTTTGGCTGCATAGGAAGTTTTACAAGAGACCTTGTCTCAAAAATAAAAGGTGCTGGAGAGACGGATCAGCAGTTAAGAGCATTGGCTGCCCTTGCAGAGGACCCAGGTTCAATTTCCAGCACCCACATGGCAGCTAACAACCCTCTGTAACTCCAGTTTCAGGGGAATCCAATGCTCTCTTCTGACCTCCATGGGTATTGCATGACATGGGTGCATGTATATACATGCAGGCTTATTTTACACATATACAAAAAATATATAAATAATAAAATACTAAAAATAAGGTAAAAATTTCTAAAAACTGAAATGAAGCAGATTTTAGGTTAGTATATTTCCAAATTCTTGTGCACCTCCCACTTCCATATATTCCCTTGTTCCTGGTCTGCATTTCACAGTGACAATTATAAAGATGGTACAGCCTGGCAGGACAGCGCAGGCCCCAGTATAGGCGGGGCCAGACACTGGGTCTGTGCCAAGGGTTCCCCTTTACCTCTCTCTGGTTCAGTCTGTGCTATGCTATTGATGCCACGATTTAGAGTGCAGAAATGAAAGTTGCGTCAAAATCTTAACAAGAAAAAAAAAAAATCCTTGAAACTCTTTCTTGCTTTCACTGGACATTACCAGATTGACCCATACAGTCAGGAGGGAGGGAAAGAGAGGGATTTTTTTTATCTCTCTGAACTTGGTGTCAGTCCCACTAGCTTTTCTATAACAGGGGAAACCCCCAGGGACCCAACCTCTGCCCAGTTACTTTCCCCATTAGAGGATGTGGGCAGTTATATTGGCCCAGTATCAACAAAGGACAACCTCTAGTTGTGTACACAAAGGTGGGACAGGCCCAGATTGCAGTCGGGGGTGGAGTGGAGGATGTGTGGAGGGTTTGGGGTTAAGTTTCCTGAAGGCTTGGTATCTCACTGTTACAGTATGAACCAAAATAAACCCTTACCCTGTATCCAACTCTTGTTGGAACACTATGCTGAGTGGACTTTGGTCCAGCCTCTGTCTCCAGGGCACACCGACCCTCAGGGGCACACTTCCATCACTGGAGATAAACTGAGTAGGCAGCTCCATGGGACTGTGGGACCTTCGTGTGCCTCCCAGTGCTCCAAGGTCCTTCTGTGTGATTAGATTCCCTGGACTGGTAACACAACAAGACAGCTGACTTTGTAGCTGGTGTTGACTGTGTGCCCAGCACTCTGCTGACATTCTTTCATTATTTAACTCAAATTTCTAGTCTTTCAACTGTTTTCTTGTCATAGCAAAAAGAATTGCAAAACAAAATTTAAAGGAAAAATCATAAAAACAATTAGTCCTAGAAAGCTATAATTCAATTTTACAAAGGTATTCGAATTATGAAAATCATCTAGGGCCTGGACAGATGGCTCACTGGTTAAGTGCACCGGCAGCTGTTGCAGAGGACCCAAGTTCAGTTCCCAGTACCCACATGGTGGCTAACAACTGTCTGTAATTCCAATTCCAGGGGATCCGCCCTCTTCTGACCTCACAGCCACTACATGCACATGGTGCAGTTACATACATGCAGGCAAAACACTCATAACACATAAAATAAAATTTTTAATTTAAAAAACTCTAAACATGCCTCTTCCTTCCCCACATTTGGCAGTCCATATGTCTACACAGGCATCATTACATTTTTGGTGGTTTAAAAGTGCCGTAAGAGATTTCATCCTTTAATTGTCCAAAGGTGAAATTTTTTTACTTCAAATCTTTATTCTTACTAGATGCCAAATGTATTTGTCTTTGACTAAAATATGAGCCCCAGTCTGCTTTACCCTGCAAGGGAGTTGCTCGGCTCACAGCTGGGAAGAGTGGGGAGACAGAAGGGAAAGGGGGAACCACCTTTGACCACTATCAGGTCATCTCTCCAGCAATTTTTAACCTCTTCTGACAGTGCTTTCACTGGGGCTAGCTCTAACTGCAGACTTTTGCTACTAGACAAATAGTAGAAATGAGCAGGTAAAATATAGGAACTAAAACCCATCCATCCCCTCTTCCTGGATAATGGCCACCCTGAAAGCTCACTTGGGGATGCACACACACTAAGTCAGGACAATAGTCCCCTTTAGCCCAGAACTGAGAGTGTGAGGGCAAGGCAGAAGCCAAAACGCCCTACTGTCCTTCTTTCCCCTAAATCTACTTGGTGACTAAAATCTTGTCATTCTACCACATCCTCTCCACCCCCTCCAGTCAGCTGTCATGGGGACGTCCAGCCCCTTCATCCCCCATGCTGCACCAATTGCTCTAAGGCTGACCCTGTGAAGCACCACCTCACCTTACTCCTATCCCTTCAAATCTTCATCAAGCGTCAGTTCAGTTAAGCATCAAGACCACCATATATCTTCTCTACAAAGTCCAACAACTATGCGTTGTACTAAGAACACTGTCGTGGAGCCTGAACATGTATGTCCTGTTACCACTGCACATGGAAATGTGGTGTTTCCAGTTCTTGTGTGCCACACTCACCCTGCTGATTGTTCCTCTAGGAGCCGTGTCACCCCCTTGTTCCTTTCAGTGACCTCCGTTTGTTCTTTGAGGGGTCATTTGAATGTCATCATATGTTTACTAAGGCCCACCCAGCTGCTGTGGGTAGGCTGAGTGCTGTCCCCATAGCCTCGGCCTCACTCTATAGCCGCATGACTCCACAGGTGCCTCCAGGATGTCACAGACTTGAAGCCATCTGGGAATCCCCTGAGCAGGTGCTCCACCAAGCTTCTCTGGGTACATGAAGAAACACTAGCTCAACAGTAATGATCAGTTCCAATGAAACACCCACTTCAGCTCGAAATTTCCAAATGTCCATACAAGGCAGCACTAAAATAACAGAATGATGCTAATCTGAACCTGGATTCAGTCTCAGCTGATGCACTTTTCTCCTCTAAATTGCTGATGCCCATGATAGCCATACCGCTACCACATCTCCATGGTCAGAAAGTTAGAAAAAATGAGTTGGAAAATGTGTGTTAAATTCCAGGCAATGAAAATACCTCCAAAAGGCCAACATTTTTTAAAGAAGTGCCTAGATTCACTGATGAATGGTTTTATTAGTCTTTTTTTTTCTTGATCTTCCATAGATCAAAATCCAATCTCATAAGTGCTTTCTCTTTTTAATGGAAGGAACCCATTATCCACTTCTTGAAGGCAAGAGAGCAGCCTGCACTTTGTTGAAGGGTGTGGAAGATGGGCAGCCCAGAAGGCCTGGAAACCCCATGGTTTACCACGGAAACCATGACAGGACCATCTCATTGACACCCAACCTCGCCTTCCCTCCACTGGGCCTCAAGCCCCTCAAGGTGGAAGGACAGAGGTGTGTGCTGCTGGAAGCCCACTCTATGGTTTGACTTTTACCATCTTCCCGCTCGCTGCTGAGTGGGCTGCACTATAGTCACTGAGCAACCACAGGCCTCAGTATCTTCTGACTGTCCCTAAGTCCCTTGATGAACATTAACTAAAGCTGAAAGGATTGCCAGCAACACTCTTCACTTTTCTTCTGGGCACAGGGACAATCATACCATCGCTTCTTAAAGCAAAAGACCTTGAAGCAGGTCCATTCTCCCCAGCAACCCTTCCATTCAGAATTTACTATTGCTATCCTACTTTGAAAAGGGTTGAAAAGTTTCCTAAGACCTACAGACCTGGGAAAGTTTTCTTTTTAGCAAAGGCCTTGAAATGGGTCTTTATTATATAGAATCCTAACCAGCTGACAGTGGAGTACCCTTGCTCATTCAGCTTCAAGGTTCTTCTGGAAGTGAATTTCATACAGCTTTGTACCCCAAGCACTACTCTGGAACACAGTGGCCATGCAGATGGCATCTCATTCACATGAGCAGGGGATATAAACTGCTTCACTCCACTCCCAAAGCAAGAAACACGAGGTGAGTGTGGAGGTGGCAGCAAAGGATGAATGTTTTCTGTTATCACCAAGCTTTTCTTGACGCAAACCCAGGGGCATGTGCTGTAGTAAAGCTGGGTCGTTCGGGGTGTTCAGTCTAATCAGAGAAGATGATATGGGCAGAATATTCGGAGTAGAACATCACTCCATGACCCCACAAACAGTGCAGTTATAAGTCTGGGGCATTCAATTGTGTATCCCTAACCCCCAAATTAATTCCAAAGTCTGAAATGCTCCAAAGTCCAAAACTTTATAAGGCACCAAATGGAAAATTTGATGCCTTGTCTCAGGTGATAAGTCAGCAGCTGCTGTCTGTTTTGGTAAATAAAGTTTTATTGAAACAGTCACACAGTTTGTTTATACATAGCTGGTGACTGAGTTGAGTGGTTGCATAAAGCCAAAAATATTCACCATGTGATCCTTTCCAGAAGGTGGCTGATTCCTAACCTTAGAAAGACCCAGAGAATGGACTAAACAAAAGTCTGTTTAAGCAAACAGTGATAATCCTATTCTGTAGTGTGGCATGGGACAGGGAGCTAAAACTGAATTGTATAATCTGTTCCACTCATGCCTACCTAAAAGGGTAATTGATCTAAGTAAAAATCTAGTCCTCTGAATCCATTAAGACTATGAATCTTATTTAATATAGGCTTTCTGTAGGATGGCCTGTAATTATTAAAATTAAACCTGTCCTCTCTACTCAAGACAGTGGAACTATGAAAAAGGCAAAGAGCTAGCTTGAGAAGGCCATTATGTTTGGAGTCAGGAGTCCTGGGTGTCAGTCTCTGTGCTACTATTTATGAGCTTCTAGAGTTTATTGATGCCATTGCAGCTCTGATTTCCCCATAAGGATACTGCCTGACAGGTGGGGCTGAGATTCAATGAAGCCTGTGAAAAGCCACCTTGCAAATTCTGAAGTGATGGCTCTTCAGAGGTTTATATATGAAATTGTTACAGGTCTCCACTATGATGTTCAAAAGGTGGTTTACAAAAACCCCCAGCAAGGATTCTGTGTGCTTATAAACCAACAGACTTCAGAGCTTAGACATGTTCACAAAATTAACCAGATGTCAAATAGACTTAAAGTTCAAGGGTGAAATGATTAGAAGAAAAGGTAGAAGAGAGTGGTATAAGAAAGAGTAAAGGATCACGGCAAAGGAGCCAGACACTGGCAAATAGAAAGCAGTATTCAGGGGTGGAAAGGGAAATGCTGGAGGGAGCTGAGGGGCAGAGGCTGAGGAGCTAATGAGGGAGCCAATGAGGGAGGCAACGAGGGAGCCAATGGATGAGGAATTCAATGAGGGAGCCAACACCTAGAAGAGAAGGGATCAGGGATCATTGGCCCCTGGACCGTGTAAGCTCTTTCTCATCTCGAGCTTTGTGTACGTGCTGCTTCCTGCCTCTGGAACTGTCCTTTTGCCTCAGTCAACCTCACTCCTACCAATTCATCCATCTTCCCATGAGCCTTCAGGCTTCAGTCCAATTGTCACCTTTGCAGAGGGACTCCTCTACTGTCTAATCTAATGTCTCTTAAAAAAAAAAAAAAAACAGTGGGTAAATGGCAGGAAGAAGCAAATGGAGAAGCTGAAACACTGAACTCCAGGCCCCTGAGCATCTGTGCTGACTAAAGTCAGTATTGCTTTCACTTTTTAGCAAAGTAACAGATATGCTCACGAATCATGAAGAATTCAAACGTCTGAAGATCTAAATGTATGCAAAGTCTGAAGCAATGTTTTCACCTTCTGAGGAGAGTTCTCTAGAAGTTCCAAGGATGGCAGAGACTTTGCAATACCATACCATGTGCTCACACCTAACACAGCACCTCAGACTTAGTAGGTGCTCACCAAATGCTAACTGAACAGAAGAAGGTGGGCCAATCTTAGCAAAACTTTGCAGCACTTTGGGGACTTCCTGGAGGAGCCTGATGCTGCTATCACAGCTTTGCTGGCCAAATCCCAGAAGAGATGTTGCCAGAAGTCTGTGGCTGGTAATAGCATTAGACCAGGAGTTGGACACTCTGTTCCCTATAACTTAACAACTTAACTACTATGTTGTGTGGCTTGGCACAGAGCACAGCTTTTCCTATCTTCAAATTAGTTTGAGCCCTTCAAAGGATTGCAGTATGCTTGAAGATTAACCCAAGTTGTTGTTAATACTAACTTTTGTCAGATCTGAAATATAGAAATCATTTTGCTCACATTTTCTTCATTGAATTTGTCTTTATTTCTCTGTAAGGAATTTTTTAAAAGCAAAAGACACACACAGTGGTGTGGATTGTGCTACCCTACACCCAACAATACAAACCAAAGTTGCCTTTCACAAAAATGTGTGGCGTTTCTGGAGAAGATATAAATGACACTCCACAAAAGCATTTCTCACCAAAAATGCCCTCACTGTGAGCTCTACTTTGTCGCTAGTCATCTTTCCTTTCCCCTTCCACCACCCCGAAGAATCTGCTGTCTTGTTAACCCTTCAGTGAGTCTGCAGACATGACACATCTAGCAGCGTGCCACTCCGTGGTGGTCAGGTGCACAAATCCATTTCATCCTTTCTGAAGAACCTACTGTTGTCCAGACTTCACTCCTCCACCTCAGTCCAAGTTTCTAAGGGGAAGCTGCCTGGATCTCTGCTTGATGAGGACTTGGTTCGTCTAAGGATAATTCTCTGACCCCTGGTTATAACTGGTTGATAAATAGGCATGCGACTCTAGTCTAGCCAATGAAATACCAGGAAACCTTTGTTAATGACTTTGAGGAATGGTTCCTCTGTGAGAGTATTCCCATAGGAAATAGCATGAGTAGCTCCTATGGAAAATCACCCTTCCTAAAAATGAATACAGAACCCAAATCATGTCAGGAAACAAGCCCCAAAGAAGAAATTAGTAAGCACAATAAATGGAAAATTTTGTATTCTAAGAACTGAGATACTAAGACGATCTGTAAAATTTCTAGCTATATATTTAAAGATAAAGAAAAATACGTAAGAAAAGAGTATGGGGGCCTGGGAGAGATAAAAATAGATTAATCTTTCAAAAATATCCCAACAGAAATTATGCAAGTTAAGGGGCTGGAGAGATGGCTTAGCAGTTAAGAGCGCTGGCTGCTCTTGTAGAGGACCCAGGTTTGATTCCCAGCACCTACATGGTGGCTAACAACCATCTGTAACTCCAGTTCCAGGGGGTCCAACACCCTCTTCTGACCTCTGTAGGCATTGCACAGCATGGATGCACTTCCATACATGCAAAAAACACAGTCATAAACATAAAATAAATAATAAATATTTAAAAAGAAATTAAACAAGTTAAGCCAAACCTAAAAATGAAGCCCCAGTAGTGAAATTAGTAGTGAGTTACATATGATTGAGGAGGAGAAGAGTATGTTAGAGTCGAGAGCTGAAGAGGTCACCTGGAATGTCAGTCAGAAAGAGAAAATGTCAAAGTACCAAGGATTAATGGCTAGAATGAGAAAAAAAAAAAAAAAAAGAAAGTTGGAGAGGCAATAACCAAGCAATAACAGCTGAAGTTTTTCCAAAAGAGGGGAAAAACATGATTCTCCAAATTATGCAAGTAGACTGAAACTAGAACAGTGTAAACAACTTCCAGGCATGTGGCCAGAATACTACAGAGTACCACGGAGGTGGAAAATGCAGAGCCTGTCTGAAAGGAAGCTAGCAGACAAGCTCCACCAACGACAGGGTTCTAAGAAGCAGCAAGAGTTGTCAGAGACCTTGGGTGATACCTTCAAGAAACTCAGGGAGAAAAAATTACCACCACACAAATCGACATCCTAGCTCAATTATACAAAGACCAAGCAAGGTGAATGCCTGTAGATTTGTCCTTCAACGAGAAGGAAAGGAAAGTACTTCTTCACAAAGGGCTTTAATCCAGAAGGGAAGATAGGGAAGGAGTCAATCAAATGGGCTCCGCAGACCCCGCTGTCCCCTGCAGCTGCTTGACGGAGGTACGTCAACCCCACCATGTTTTTCAGCATCACTGTTTATGGCCAGTAACTCTTTACAGACAAAGTTCCAAGGACAGCAAAAAAATTTCATGCTCTGAACACTGGAGAGAAAGGATTTGGGCAGAAGAATTCTGTCTTTCACAGAATTGTTCCAAGAGTTATGTACCAGGGTGGCGACCCCACAGGCCACCATGACACCGGTGGAAAGTCCATCTACGGGAAGAAATCTCAGGGTGAGACATTCATCCTGAGGGACAAAGGTCCTGGTACCTTGTCCATGGCAAATGCTGGACCAAACACAAATGCTTCCTAGTTTTTCACCTGCACTGCCAAGACTGAGTGGTTGGATGGCAAACACGTATGTGGTCTCTGGTAAGGCGAAGGATGGAATGAGCATTATGGAAGCCATGAAGCAACTTGGGTCCAGGAATAGAGAGACCAGCAGGGAGATCAGCGCTGCCAACTGCAGACAGCTCGGACACTTTTGACTGTGGTCTTCACTAAGTCATTCCTTCTGCAGCTCAGGAGAGTGCCCTCCACCCATTCGCTCACAGTATCCCATAACCTTCGAGTTCTCGCCGAAGCTCTCTAAGTTTCATCTTACTCTCTGCCAAGTGTACTTGGATTGCAGAGTTAAGCTTATGATTACAAATAAAAGCTAAATAAGGTTGTTTTAAAAAATCAATAAAATGCACTGATAAATCTAAATGATACAGATGGTAATAATAGCTAACTGGAGAGTGCTTAAAATCAAGACATAGTAGACTGATAGTAAACAACAATATGAAAATGGGATCGGTGGGGGCTGGAGAGATGGCTTCATGGTTAAGAACAAGTACTGCTCTTGCAAGAGACCCAAGTTTGGTTCCCAGCACCCAGGTCAGGTGTCTCACAACCTCCTTAAAATAAAATAAATCTTAAACATGGAAGAGCCCAGAAGGAAATTAAACCATTCAACCTGCTGAAGAAAAACAAGACAAATGTTAATCACCTCTAGATTTTGCTAGAAAAACACAAGGTCAAGTCTGCATATTAAAAATTAGTGAGTGACTTCCAAGAAAATAAAACAGAATGTGGTTTTACATTCTAGCAAGAGGTCAAAGAAGTTGCTGCAAGAACATCAATGTTTGATCAGTGCCATGTGAGTCAGAAAGGGAGCTGAAAAGAAAGAGAGCGAAGAGGCAGAAATCACAGTGGCTAGTCTGTCGGGGAGAGTGTGATGTCTGGAATTGCCAACTAGTTGAGGAAATGAAAAGGCAAAATGGAAACAGGGAGGTGGCTCGGCTGCGGTGGCAGGAAGCAGCGAGCTCACCTGAGCTGGAAAGCGAACCTCACAGAGCAGAAACAATGTACAGTGCCTATGGGAGGCAGGTCCTCTGTGCTGGAGTCCCAGGGGTCAAAAGAGGTCCCAGTGGGGCTAGGTCCCAGGGCTCTGAAGAGCTAGCTGGTGCTGGGCTGCAGGTGCTGTGCGACCGGGTTGATCTTGAGAATTTTAGATAAAAGTGACAACTGCTATCAAATCCCACTACTGGATGGAACTTCCAATGTGAAGAGAAAGCATTTCTCAGGGGACATGGACAAGAGCCAGAATGAATCAAAGAGCAAGAGAAACCGGGAGGAAGCATGTCCCCTCTGCCCCTCCAGGCTGCGTGATGGCAGTGAGCAGAGCTTCCCAGGATTTGGGCACCGCAGCAGGAATGGGGTCTGCAGGGCCCTGTCATACCTCACTGTGCAGAGGATGGTGGGTTTGGGACTGACAGTAATCATCACAGCCTGCCCTGCAGCCTCTTCTCTTCCTCACACCCCTTTCTCATGTTTGAATCCCCCAAGAACTTAATGTTTCAATTTAACAAGATGTGAATCTCTTATTTTAAAAAAAAGACACAAGACACTCCTATTCTTCTCCCCCAAATGAGGAGACACAACGTCCCAACAGTTACTGCTTTAATCTCCAAGACACATCTACCGTTGCAACCTCTGGACTGGGCTCATGGTCCCTCAAATTCAGTGACAGTCCCATCTGAATATGCTACTATATGAATATGCTATTAATATGACTATACTATTAACTAAATTAATCTCTAACAATATTTGTTCAAAGAAACAATGTGTTAATCAATATGCACACATGCATATCCGCACACATGGTAATCATGTGAGTAAGCATTCACAGTTTCTATGGTCTTCTTTCTCAATTGGTCATAAGCCTGTGGTTGATACTTGTAACTTCCTCCACTGCCATCCTGAGTCCTTTGTCCTCAGCCTGCTGGGCTTCTCTGTGGAATGACTCTGCTCTCGGCTGCTAAGGGGTCTAAATCTACAATGGACCTGCAATTTTTTTCCTCTTGCTATAGTTTTCCTTTCACTTTTTATCATTAATAGGGAAGTGCTAAGAGACAGGCCAGAAAATTCCCCAGGTTCCAGACGGTCATCCTTTGCCTTCCTTATGTGGCAACAGCCTAGTTTCCTCTTGGTAATTGATCTCATGACCTGCCCCAGGCAGGGGGCAATCCCTTCCAGTATCCAGAGACACAAAGAGCCCCAGAGAGTCAAGAGGAACTCTCATCTTCCAATCATTGGGCCACTGTTGGAGTCCCTCATGAAAGTACCTCTTCCTTCCAAGCAAGCTGTCCTAAAGGAGTTTAAATTCAAGAAAAGAGGAAGCTCATTTTCTCTGAGTGTTATTAGGAGTAATAGTAAGATTTCTGATCCAATAATACTAGCTACAGGAGAAACAGCTCTGCAAAACTAGCAAGATCACACTCATTAACTGAGGAAGTTACGTAGGCATTTCCCCAATAGTCTTACTAGCAAAAACTTTCTCACAGGGCTGGAGAGATGGCTCAGTGGTTAAGAGCACTGACTGTTCTTGCAGAGGACCTAAGTTTGATTCCTAGCACCCACATGGCAACTAACAACTGTCCATAGCTCCAGTTCCAGGAGAATTTGATGCCCTCTTCTGAACTCTGTGAGCACTGTATGGTCATGGGTGTCACTCATGTACTTGTAAGCAATACACTTATACACATAAAATAATAAATATTTTTTAAAACTTGCTCATGACCTAACGCTATGAATATTGGAAATGGGTCTGGGGTCTCAAGAAAATGACCACACGATCCAAAGTATTTCACCAAGGCAAAAGTTTTACTTCTGCAGGAAGGTGTGTGGCTACACCAAATCACGCAGATTAAACATGCCCAGCAGGGTCCCACTAGAGTTTTATTCCTAACACAAAGGGGTCCTGTGCCTACTCTGAGTGATCAGAGCTTGGTCTCACATTCTTACTCAATTGGCTGATTGAAAGTGACACAGTGGATAAGCAGAGTACAATTTTCAGCACGGAGCACAACCTTAAGCACATATTTTGATTTCAAAAAGTTTTAACCCTGGATAAATATGAATTTCTGCCAAGTGACCTCTTTATAATTTTTAAATATTTTATTATTTATATTTTATTCTATGTGCATGAGTATATTGCCTGCATGCTTGTAAGTACACCTGTGTTGTGCAATGCCCTTGGAGGTCAGAAAAGGGCATCAGATCCCCTGGAACTGGAATTACAGACAGTTGTTAGCTGCCATGTGGGTGCTGGGAATCGAACCCGGGTCCTCTGCTAGAGCAGTCAGTGCCCTTAACCACTGAACCATCTCTCCAGCCCCTCTTTACAATTTTTTTAAATGAAGTTTCACCTTATGTAACCCTTTGATAGGAAAGATAGCACATTTACTTTGTATTTCCCACAGTGAATAGCCACTCCCTCACCTGAGGAACTACCAGCTATGGCCTCCCTGAACATCTTTGCTTCTTCCCAGACACCAGACCCATCCTGTTCCCGCTTCTCTCAGCAATCCGTCCCACAAAGTTCTGTTGTACCTTCTTCTACCCCTGATTATAAATGGATTCATCCTCACAAGAGCAATGCAGTACTTTTCAGGAGCTTTGTTCCATGCGAGAACTGTCTTCCTGGTACTCTATGTGACACTTGAAGCTGCAGTACACCACACTGAGTCAACCCCATATGGCTTCATAACCACCTGTGAGTGAGGCAAGATGTCAGACACCTCAGGGAGACCATGTGCTCCACCACATCACATATCATACAGAGCCTGGTCCTTGGCAAGGGCTCTGCTCCACCCAGTCCCCAATCCTAGCCCATCACACTCCTCCTCGACACCATGTTTTAATGGATATATACAGGTGGTGGCTACAAAACAAGGGCATGGGGGCTGGAGAGACAGCTCAGTGGTTAAGAACACTGTTCTTGCAGAAGACCCGGGTTCAAACCCCCATGGCAGCTAACAACTGTCCGTAACTCCAGTTCCAGGGGATCTGACAGCCTCTTCTGTCCTCCACAGGCATTGCACGACATGGGTGCACTTACATACATGCAGGCAATACATGCATACACATAAAATAAAAATAATAAATTTTTTTTTTAAAAAAGGGCTTGGTTTTATGTGTGGTTTCTGACCCCTGTGCCACAGCTCGGTGATCATATTTCACAACTTCTGTGCTCATATTATGTTTTGGTAAAGATTAAAAATAAAGTCCAAAACCAGCTAAAAATGGATTTGGGGTAATAAACACGCCACCCCATCTCCCAGGAAAGAAAGTACTAAACATTTTTTGATTTTCCTTTTTCTTCACATGAACCAAAACACCATGGCATCTTACTAGGTGGAAGTGTCTGTTTGTACTGCTACTAAGTTGGTAAAAAAGGAGGAAGTCATGTATCTGACTTGTAGTCTACACAGCAACCCCAATATAAATAACATAGACTATTTCAATAACATAATAGCACAAATAAACATGCCATGACCCAGGCTTCTGCTCCCTTGAGACGGTGGGTGGGCTCAAATGTTTCATGAAGAAGATCAGAAAGCACAATGGTGCTTCCCAGGCAGGGCAGGGCATATGGGATCAGAGGAGAGACCCTCTCTCAGCATTGACAACACATCTTTTTAAGTTTTCATAATTTAAAAGGAGAGGACATTATCTGCACTGGAATGAAAAACACCGGGCTTGTCTTTTTGCTCTTGACAGAGTAAGGGGGAGCGGAGCGCAGTGTTATTGGCAGAGGGTGTGTGGCGCCAGGCACATCACCCATAGAGACAAAAATGTGCCTTGAATAACACTGCCCTTCTAGAAGATTCCAGGCCCTTGATGCTTGATGTACTCCAACCAACTCTCACCAAGGAGACCCTCTCTCAAAAAAAAAAAAAAAAAAAAAAAAAAAAAAAGAATTGGAGGAAAACTTGGGTCTCTATTTACTTACAAAGAACAGTCTGTGAAAGCACCTGATGGGTGACATCTTTAGGAGCTTGCATTGCCACAATGGTATGGACCTCAGGAAAACAAAGACTTCTTCATCGGTGCGTAAGCGAAGATCACCACTAGCCATTGGCCTAAAATCACAGCAGTCTAAACAATCCGAGTTGCCCTGGTATGGGTGTGAGAGGGGAGAATGGAATGCAGCCACATTTCTTCTTTACTGTTTCAAGCAGAAAATTGTAGTTACAAGTACATATACTTAGAACTGGCAGGTCAGCCTGCCCTAAAGAGTAAGTAGGCTTTTGCTAGACAGCCCATGGAATCCCTTTGGTTGGTCTTTGGGGGAAAGAGAGCTGTTAGGATAACCTGCCCCACTCTCCCTTCTTCCTCAGCCCCCACAGCTCCTAGACCAACCAGAGGCTGCCTGGTCCACATTGTGTGTTAACACAGCCATGTGCCTTGGGGATGCTTGAGATGTTTTTGAAAACATGCTGAGGCTAAATGGTATTTATGGCCCCTTGTTTTGCACTCCCTAGTTATTCCATTCCTGTTACTCAGCTCAGATCTATCCAGCAAGATAAAGCCATCCTCCCTTCCTTCCTAAATCAAGGGATGATGGAGACCATCCCCCTCCACTGGTTCTCCACCTCTCCACTCCCAGCCCAAACTACAGTTGTTTTCTGCTGAGTCGAAACTAAGTATGTCATAGAAGGGATGAGCTTGGTAAGAGTTCAGAAACCAAAAAGCATCCTGCTACAAGGCTGAGTTTTTCCTGCAGGCTCAGAATCTGGTTTTTACTGCTTTTTAGTAATTATGTTATGATTGTCAGTGGTGGACACAAAGGTTGGAAGGGACACTTTCAAGTTTATCCTTGTCAAAAGGAATGCTTTAAACCGTCCGTATATTCACAAGTCTTTATTCCTCCTTCAAAGCTCCTGATAAATTCTGATGTCTCTGCAAATTTTTCATTAAGTGCCTACTATTAACCTGGCATTGTGCTTTTCTTTTGATCTACTAAATTATACTTTTTATTTATAACAGCAAAGCTAGTGACATTCCTAAATAAGAGGTGTCCTTTCATTTACTTTTGATGCTTTCAAAATAAAAATAATTGGGAAAACAATGACTCTTGATTGTTACTGCTATTATCAAAACACTTGGCCACAAGTAGTGACTGGGATAGGCTCTAAACAGGAGCAGTCCTCTTTTAACTCTGTGAAAGATATCATGTCACTGAGGCCATGCTTAGTCTCAAAAAGGTCCTTCTCCACCTGAAACAGGGGACCTGGCAGAAATAGGCTTTCTGTGCTGGTGCATGTGGTGGCAAAGCCAAGGCCAGCTGCTCATCAGGTGCCTCACACTTCCAGAGCCCGCTGGTGCTTACTTTCTGGGTGATGTCTGAACACTGAATAGAAGGCCAATCAGATGACAGACTGAAAAGGTGGAAGGGCCAAGCTTCTAACCTCCTCAAAGATATCACCAGGTAGCTGGCTTAACTTAGAATCCTTGTGTTAATGCTCCAGCAGAAGACTCCAACAGTTGAACAGAGACCGCAAGGCTGATACTCATATTCTATATGATGTGTAAAGAAAAGAATGAAGACAGAATGAAATATCATTTGCAGCAAGCGAATAGAGCTGGAGGATATCACATGTGAATGACTAAGCCAGGAACATAAAGACAAATGCATGTCCTCCCTCACAGATGGAAGCTGAAAAGGTTGATCTCAGAAGTAGGGTAGTGGTCCCTAGAGGCTGACAAGATGGAGAGAGAGTGATGTTGCTGGAAAATAATGACCAAATATGAGTGACTATTGTCCAGGAGCATGGATTTCAGCTACCCTGAAAGACATGTTCCACTGTAGAAAAGGTGACATGAACTTTTATAGTCATAGAACAAAGGAAAGTCATAGAGCAATGCATTGACCATTACGTTCCTGGGAGCATCAGGTAGACAGACGGTAACAAAGCTGGAAAATCTCTTCTATAGGTTTCAGCTGTTAGAGTGTGCCTAGTCTTTGAGTTGGGGGTCTAAAGGACTGCTAAGCCTCATGATACATTTGGAGAGGCTTGTCTATTAGTCCAGAGAAGTTAGGTCATACGCAGAAATTAAGGTCATTGGCTACTAAACGACCTGAGAAAGTGAGGCATGGTGATGATGCATGCCTATAATCCCAGCCCTTGGGAAGCAGAAGCAGGAGGATCCTGAGCTCAGTCTGGGATACACAGTGAGACCTTGTCTCAGAAAAAAAGAGAGGCTGGGGTTTAAGATAGCTCAAGATAATTTTGGCTGTGACCTACAACACTGCACCTCTCCACACTCAGGATCACGGTCAGTGAAGGTCAAGCAGTCTTCAGGAGCCTCCACACAGACAGTTTCTTCGGAGAACTCCAATTCTCAGAGAGAGACTGGAGAATGATACCCAAATCCTGGTTAGGGGGACTCATTTCTGGGTTCTACAGCACAACACCATGACAACAGTTCTCAACAACTTATGACGCATTTTATAAAGCGCTACAGGAGACGAGTTTAAAGTCTCCTAACACAGGAAGTGATCCGTGCTTAGGGAGATAGAAATGCTTTCTGCCTTGATTTGATCATTACTATACACCGTATACTTATCACACTGTACCCCACAAATATATGATCGTAATGCATCAGTTAAAATTGTTCAGGGTCTGTCAAGACCCACAGATACAAACAGAAGCAGTCTCCATCTGACATACACATAGCCCTATGAGGCCAGGAAAAAGGGCAGAGGAAGACAAAGTCCATGATCACCCTGTCAGTTCAGGAAACTCTTCCTCATTTCTTGACTTGTCACCTATGTCACCGACTTTTCTAATTGCAGGTTTACCACACCACTGTCCTCAGGAAGCCCTGGGCCTTTAATTAGCTCATGTCTTCTAGAAGATTGACCAAGGCTCGTGTTCATTATTGTTGGGGGGAGCCCTCATAATCTATTTTTGCTTTATCCTGAGTGAACACAGATTGGATTACTTTTAAAGAACTTAAAGAATTGGGTTGTATATAATGATAAGAAATAGAAGCAGATGTTTCAGTAATTAACTGCCAATTGCAGAACTCAGGCTAATAGTTTGGTTTACCTATCAAGGATTCAGCACATCAACAAAAGACTTTCTTTTCCTTCAGGCACATTTGCAACCATGTATTGAATGAGTGAGCCTATCACTTAGGAAGATGGGTACAGGAATGAGAGCTGCTCCTTATCCCAGTCTTTGAGGAGAAGATGCAGAGCCATCTCAAGTTTCATCAAGAACGGACATGAAATCGGGATATCTATTTATTTCTATGTCATGCTCCTAGACCCCTTCTTAGATCCCAGCGTCCTTCTCTGAGTCTAGGTACATAGGGATGATGATCTACACACAGCTTCATGATGATTCTTGGCCTGTGCCTGCTGTGTGTGTGGAAGGGACAAAAAACTCCAAAGTTCAGCATTTGTTTCTTCCATATGGAACCTGAAGGTGATGTTACCATGGTTCAAGTTCGTCTCCAGCACTCCTTGCCTTGTTGGCTCTTCAGCTCACTCTCCTGGAGGCAAGCTCCATCCTCAGTCCTCCAGAATTACACATCCCACGGCCTGGCTGCTAGGTCCAGCCTGGCACCTGGTAACATACAAAATATGAGCTGAGGGCTGGAGAGATGGCTCAGTGGTTAAGAGTACTGACTGCTCTTGCAGAAGACCCAGGTTCAATTCCCAGCACCCACATGGCGGCTACGAACCGTCCTTAACTCCAGTTCCAGGGGAATCCGAAGCCCTCTTCTGACCTCCTCAGCTTTGCATGACAAGGGTGCACTCACATACATGCAGGCAATACAGTCACACACATAAAATTAAAATAATAAAATATTTTTTAAAAAAATATGAGCTGAATCTAACTGGTCATTTCTCTGAAGCCTTTTTTCCTTCCTCTCACCATCCAACCTTACCTGTCCCCCCACCTCTACTGCTGCCCCACCAGCTGGCAGAAGCCATTTGGTGTAGAGCCTCGTGGGAACCGGATCCCTGTGTTGCCTCCGGGTCAGGTACTGGTCACCATTTGTAAAGACACTTCATCCCCGAAACAAATACGAAGGAATTCCAGACACCTCCAAGAGAGACTTTGTTTATATACCTCATCGACCATGTCCTTTCTGGCCTGAATAGTCGTCTGCACCTCTCTCTTGCCCCTCAACCCCAACTCAGATATCCCCATGGGAATTTGGAAATTACCTACAACCACAGAGACTACCAGCAATCTGGTCCTCTTTCTTTTTCTGTTTTCCTTGGGCAACTTTCCTGTTTATCTGTTAAGGCAGTGAGTATATCTTCCATATAAAGTGTTAGGGGAGATTAAAGGAGTCGCTGCCACACATTGCTTTGAGGATTGAGAAATGAAGGTGACTTAAAAGAACATAACCAATACACTTAAGTGTTTAGCAATTAGCAGCCAAGCCAAGTTGCTCGCTGTTGTTTTTGCTCAGATGGGAAAATCGAAAGCCAGGAATAAAAGTAATTGATGTGATTACAACTGCCAATCAAAGTTTCTGATGGCTGAGGGTAATCCACAGTCCCACAGAGCCTACTGCGTGCCCCACACTGTTGTGAGCACTTGACCCACAAACCACTCACTTACTTCCTGACACAGATGCGCTGGCATCATGTGAGTGTGAGCACTTGACCCACAAACCACTCACTTCCTGACACAGATGCCCTGGCATCATGTGAAGTAAGTCTTTAAAACTGGGCATCACTGACATATTTTCTCTTTCCAGAAATATTTCCTTTGAGTCACAAAAATTGATTTCTCTTACCTTGTGGGAAGACCCACACCCTCCATAGTCAGGGGACAGAGAGATCTGCTGGCAAATCCATTTACACTGCCCAGAGGGAGACCATACCCAGTGACCTGTTACATCCACTAGGGTATCATGAAATCACCTAAGTGCCTTCTTGGCTCGATCAGACACTGTTTCTAATGTCAGACCAGGGCAAGAAGCATTATGCGAAGCTTTTATTCAAGCCAAGGAATTTCAAATGCCATACTTTTGTAAGAATCAGTGAGCTGGTGCCATGAGCCTCTGAACCCAGAGCCTGCTGGAGGATTCAAGAACTATAAGAGTGTATTGAGCTGTCATGACAAAAGTACAGAGTCGGGGGTTTAACCAGGAGAAATGGATGCCTTTCTGTTCCGGAAGCTGGACGTCCAAGATCAAGGTATCAGCAGGGCTAGTTCTTTCTGATGGCTATGAGGGAAGGGTCTGTTCCAGGCCTTTCTTCTTGACTTGTGGATGGCCATCTTCTTCCTGTGTCTTATGTCCTAGGCCTATTATACATTTGTGCACCAAAATTCCTCCTTTTATAAAGATAGCAGTTACATTGGATTAGAGCCCACCCTGAGGACCTCATGGAAACTCAGTTTTGCCTATTAAGAGATATTTAAGGCCAGAATCAGAGGTATGGGACGTTAGGAGTTCAACATATGAATGGGAATAGAGCCAGAAATGATGACCCAAACCTGAAATCCCAGCTTCTGGAAAGCTAAAATAAGAGAAATGCTAGCTTGAGGCCAGCCTGAGGTACAAAATTAAGAGACATTGTTAGAAAGGGGGTGAGCAAGTGGAGGAAGGGGGGAGGGTATGGGAGAAGGGGGAGATGGGAGGATAGGAAAGGAGGTAGAGAAGACAACTCAGCCTATAACCAAAAGGTTTCCATCACATCACACCAGGAGAGATGTCAGTGAGCATTTGAGGAAGCAGGCAGTGAAAACAGATAAAACAACATGAGCCTGAGAAGCTAGCTGGAAACAAATCCTTGAGCACTAGAAACAATATCTACTGAACATCTACTAGTGTCCACAGGAGGAGGCTAGGGAGCTCAGAGGTAAGCTACTGACACAGTCCAGCAAAGAGCTATGAGAGACACTGTGTTGATGAGAAGAAATGAACAAGCACTGAGCACATAGCGCTGCCTGGAGCTAACCAGGAAGGTTTGATAAGACACCCAAAGTCCCAATGCAACAAAGAAGTCTCAGGACTGGGCCAGAAGTGAGCTGGTCCAGCCACAGAGAAGAACAGCCTTGTTCTTGCCCGGTGAGGGCAAGACTTCCTTCTTGCTGGTCAAGCCACGCCGGGAGCATTAACTTGTCTATTGCCCCCACTTCCTCACATAGAGTGGTGCAAATATCGCTGGAACACCATTCTGCAGAAATCATCAAGAGGTGGCATGATGGGTGATCACGTCAGATACCATCCTAATGGGAGTTATGATCTGGTAAGAGGTGGGAGTGCAGGTGAAAAGACAAGATGCAAGTCAAAGGGTCTCAAGAAAGTCAGATAGAATGATGGGATTCAGAGAAGCACAGTGTGTTCATTTCCTGGGGCTGTAGTAACAACTTAATACAAGCCTAGAAGTACAGTAAGTACAGTATGGCAGTATCAGCAGGATTGGTTCCTTCTGGAGGCCCTGAGGGGAGTCTGTTCCATGCCTTTGTGGGACATTTTGGTGGTCCCTGGCATCCTTGGAAACTCCTTGGTGGGGGACACATCATTTCAGGCCCTGCCTTCATCTTTACATGTTCCCCCATTCTGCGTGACTTCTCCCTTCTTATCACTTATCAGGACACCCATCACTGGATTTAGCACCCCCCCAAAAAAAATTCCATGATGACCTCATCACAGCATGCGCAAGATCCATGCAAGCTCAAACCAGCATAGAACTGGGGAAATGGGCAGGAGACCCCTACCAGCTGATTACTGTCAGGTAAAGGAGAGTTGGTCTTCTTTAAGGGAGCGACTCTAGACAGGCTGAACAGGCTCCAGTGGATGACCTCACACCGAGAGACATCTAGAGACATGCAAACTTAACTCAATAGGTCTTATATGACAGAATGCATGAAATCCAGTGGGGGAGAGGTAGTGAAGGGGCAAATAATGGAGGAGGGTCTAAATATGATTAAGATGTATTGTATGAAATGCACAAAAATTCAATAAAAATAGATATTGAAAAAAAAAACCTATCTTC
>NW_008347605.1:0-32056 GCF_000622305.1 Nannospalax galili | reverse complement strand
ACTCAACAGGGCTTAACATGTATGACAGAATGCATGAAATCCAGCAAGGGAACTGTGGAGGGGTGCAGATTAAGGGATGGAATCTAAATATGATTAAGATGTATTGTATGAAATGCACAAAAATTCAATAAAAATAGATATTGAAAAAAAAAACCTATCTTCATCACATCTGCAAAGACTTCTTCCAAATAAGGCCTCCTACACAGGTCCCAAGGATTATGGATATTTTTTTGAGACACAGATCAACTCACTATAGGCAGTTATCCCCAAGTTGAGAAAGGCAGGGAAGAGGGGCGGGTGAGGAACAGGGAGTGTCTGAACAGGGAGAAGCAGGAGGGCCCTTTAGAGAAGGGTAGGCAGGGCACTCCAGCAGATCAAGGAGGGTGAAAGTTCCCAGAGACAAAAATGTCCATCCACACACGGAGACAGCTGCCATGTCTGAAGGTGGACTGTTGGACTTTGCAGTAGACTGTGTCTTTCTTGCTGTTCCATCAACTGCTTTCATCATGACACACTTATTACCATGAACAAGACTGAGCTCTGCAGCACAGAGGAATGGTGAGTCAGCAATGCCCATCTCCTCTGCTGCAGAAGAACGATCCCATCTTGCCCAGCCCGATGCCATCTGTACTCAATCAAAAGTGTTCAAATTGATGAGCCGGACCCAAAATAAACACCTCTCCAAACCTCAACCTTTACCTGGCTTTAAGAATAAGAAAGCGGGGCTGGAGAAATGGCTCAGCAATTAAGACCACTGGCTGCTCTTGCAGAGGACCTGGGTGAGATTTTATGCAAGAAAGGGGTAAGAATACCACTTCAGGTTTACGGTGAGGAACAAATAAGATCAAGCCTATAAAATCCTAAGCAAAGAACCTGAGCTGCAGGAAGGCGCCAGCCATGACAGAAAGTGCAGAGCATAAGGGTTAGGGAGCCGCTCAGACTCTTGACATGGCTTCTCTTCTGTAGAAAGGTCTTTCCTAAAACACTGCCCCACCCCAAAAGCAGCACAGCAGGGGCTACAAGCACCCAGAGGCAACTGTGACTTCACTACATAGGGCCTGAATGTCAACCTCAGCAAGTTCTACTTTATCCTAAAGCTAATACGGGGATATTCACCAGCTGCTGCCATGTTGTCAGCTAATGGGAGACTGATGCCACAGGAATCAGCAAGGGCATTTTGAGTGAGGTTAAAGTAAAAGGCCGGCCAACAATTACTGGACGTCTCAGGACCTTGCCAGTAGCTGATACTGGGACTGGGGAAATCACTCAGTAAAGTCTTGCTGAGCATCCCCAGACCCATGTAAATAATTAATTAACTAATTAATTAATTAAGTGACAGTGGTAGTGCACACTTATAATTCTACCACTGGGAGGTAGAAATAGGGAGATCCCTGGAGCTCACTGGCCAGTCAACTTAGCCCTTTTGGCAAGTTCCAAGTCAGTGAGAGACCTGGTCTATATCCCCCACAAAAAAGTTTTATGTGTATGAGTGTATTGCCTGCACGTATGTAAGTGCACCCATGTCATGCAGTGCCCCCAGAGGTCAAAAGAGGATGTCAGATCCCCTGGAACTAGTACTACAGATGGTTGTTAACTACCATGTGGGTGCTAGGAATTGAACCTAGTCCTCTGTAAGAACAGCCAATGTACTTAACTTCTGAGCCATTTCTCCAGCCCCATGATCAGCCATTTTTGCTTTTAGTTTTGAAAACACATTTATAGCTCTGAAAACCCTTATTGAAATCAATCAGCTTTATTTCTTTGACTCTTTAACACTAGTCTCTGCCTCCTTCCTCATCAAACCAATTTTTTATTATATGGCGCTTTTGTTTTGATTAATGCAATTGTGCGTGCATGCATGTATATTTTGAGATGAGATTTTGCTATGTAGTTCATGCTGGCCTAGGATTTGCAATTCTCCTACCTCTGCCCTCTAAGTGCTAGGATTATAGGTAGAGCCAACATGCCCAGCCAGTGATACAGTTCTTTTGTTTTTAAGATTTATTTTATTTCAAAGTATGTGTATGTATGTACATATGTACATGTGAGTGAAGATACCCTTGGAGACCAGAAATATCAGATCCCTTTGGAATTGAACTGACATACAGGTGGTTATGAGCCATCTGAAATGGGTGCTGGGAACAGAATTTGAGTTCTCTGGAAGAGCAGTGCATGCTTAACTCCTGAGCCATCTCTCTAGCCCTTAATAGTACAGTTTAAAAAACTGGTCTCAACGTGGTGGTGCACGCCTTTAATCCCAGCACTTGGGAGGCAGAGGCAGGTGGATCTCTGTGAGTTCGAAGCCAGCCTGGTCTCCATAGTGAATCCAGGACCGCTGGGGCTACAGGGAGACCCTGTCTCAAAAAGACCAAAAAAAAAAGATTTTTTAAAAATTCTTTGGTCTTACTTTTTTAAAAAATAAAAACCTTTACCTTTTGTAGGGCTACGTGGCAGACCTTAAACACTGTTCCTTGGCGCAGGCTGCACATTGGAACTCTCTTCAAATTTTTAAAATACACTTATAGAATTTTATTATATTTTATAATATAATATAATTTTTAATATTTTATTATTTTTATTTTATGTGTTTGAGTTTATTGCCTGTAGGTATGTAAGTGCACCTGTGTTGTACAATGCCTTTGGAGGTTAGAAAGTGGCATTCAATACTCCTGGAACTGGAGTTATAGACAGTTGTTTGCTGCCATATGGTTCTGGGAATCAAACCTGGGTCCTCTGCAAGAGCAGTCAGTGCTCTTAACTGCTGAGCCATCTCTCTAGTCCCATAGAAGAATTTTAAAACATCTAGACCAAGGCTATTTTTTAATGTGTATGAGTGTTTTGCCTGCAGCTAGCAACCTCTCCAGCCCTATACTGTGGATCTTTAATAAATAAACCTTCTCAATAAATTAGTGTGTGTTTCCCTGGACCCTGGGTGGTTAAGAAACTCTCTAGTTGGTTCTAATGTTCAAACATCACCCAGCAGTGGCCTAAGATGCAACCACCCCAATGTCCAAACTCTAAAAAGGCTGCAGAAGTTTAGAGACTGCAGAAGGAAAAATTAATTCTTACCAAGGATAGTTTTCTTCCTGTTAAGAACAGTCTACTTGTTACAACCTAGAGTATACAGTTCTGAGAATGATGTGAAGGAAACCAGGTCCAGTGGTGCAGGTCTGTAATCCCAGCTACTCGAGAGACAAAGGCAGGAAGGATATATATGCAGAGCCTACAAGTGAGTTCAAGGCCGGCCTGGGTAACTTAGTGAGACTCTGTGTCAAAGTAAAAAAAAAAAAATTTAAAGAGCAAGGGTGTGGCTCAGTAATAGAGCACTTGCCTAGTATGTGTGACGCCCTAGGTTCCATACTCAGTACCAGAAGGGAGGGAAGAGAGGAGGGAGGAGGGAGGGAGGGAAGAGAGGAGGAAGGGAGAGAAGAGAGGAGGGAGGGAGGGAAGAGAGGAGGAAGGGAGAGAAGAGAGGAGGGAGGGAGGGAAGAGAGGAGGAAGGGAGGGAGGGAAGAGAGGAGGGAGGGAGGGAAGAGAAGAGGGAGGAAGGGAGCGAAGGAGAGAGGAAGCAGAGAGAGGAGGAGAGAAGAAGGGACAAAAAACGTGAAAGACATTTAACCCCCAGGTCCTTATCCCACACCACTTAATGCAGTAACTATGGGTTTCTCGCTCCCGGCTCCTTAGGGAGAGAGTGGCTCTCTGTTTCTATTAAAGCAGGGAGTGTCCCTGCCTGGCTTTGGACTAAAGACTTCCACTGGATATCAAAGAACAGGAGACACCCCGGAACTGGCCACTTCCTTGGTTCTATGGCCATCTTTTCCTGTCATTCAGAGTCTTCACTCTTCTCGGGAAACTTTTCTAAGAAGTCCCTCTTCTGGGACAGCCAGAGTCGTTTTGCCCTCTGATCAGACTGAGAAATGTGACTTCCAAAATGGGCCACAGAGAAAACCAGACTCACTACTTCATGGAAGATAGATTCTCCCTTCCCATCTGGGCAGTTTGGTGACATACATCCCAGAATCCAGAAGGGGACTCTCCCTCCCCCCTCATGACTCTGAGCTATTGGAATGAGCTCATTTGGTGACATTTCATCACCCAGAACTGCAGACTGGTGGCCAGGTGTGCCTTGTGCTCACAGATGGCCCCTACAGGAATTCATTTGCTCATCAAGCTCCTGCCTTATGCCAGCTGTATGCCAGGAACTGTGGGGGTTGAGGGGGAAGATGTCAGTTTTAATGAGATACAGACAGGCAAACTACAGTGTGAGCCACCTCGGGGCCTTCATTCCCAGTCTCACTTACAGGTCAGAATGTCTGAAAATCAGAGGGAAATTCTTTACTAACCATAAAAGTTTAGTGTGTTGACTGTGAAGTATCTACATAGTTTTGTACCAAATCCTACAGATTTGGTGTCCAACACTTGTGATAAATGTGGGGAGAAAAGCTGAAACTGAGCCAGTTTTATCTCTCTATCACATTTGTCTGCAGAGTAGAAAGAGACCACCGCACACCAATGAGAACTGGGCAAGGCTCAAAGACCCCCTCTGCCCCTTGACAGTCACACTAGGCCACACAGCTTCCTAGGCAGCCTCAGAAGAGACCCAGGCTCCTGTGCAGTGGGGTATCCTAGATCCAGCCCCTTTTGCATAAGGAGAATGGTGGTTTCCCTATGAGAAAAAACAGAGCAGGAGATAATTACGTACTCTATTCATTTAATGAGTGCCGAGTGAAATGTATAAATCCTCATGTCCAGGAATGGCTGCAGATCATTGCACAAGCTGTTGGAATCATCTTTAATATTTTCCATCCTCTTCATAACTAAACAAAGCAAACGTGTGCATGAGGAGCAGTAACTGAAAAATTTAAACCCGCCAGAGGACTATATTCCATCCAGGGCTCTTATGGGGACTCGGACAGTGTTCGCCCCTTGCCTCATGTTGACTTCAGCCCAAAGGGATTCATGGTCAACAGCGTTTGACGTTTTCACCTTGTGATTTCTATTGACAATTCCAGCTTTAGCTCTGTGATGTTAGCATTGTCTCATGGTTTCTTCCTGGGCAGAGCTTTTATATTTCCTTTTTGAAACCCCACTTCTCTCCCCAACAGCCAGCAGGAGGGTGGGGCCTACTGCCCCAGTAGCACCAGCCCTTACTGGAGGAAGGCTGTGGGGAGTCCCCTCTGCCCAAGTCGCTGATGCTTCTTCCACTCTGGAAGCTAAACAGAATCAGGAGTGGAACTGTTTGGACACAGGTGCTCTGACACAAGTACGGAATGGGCTATACCACTCTCAGTTGAGTTGCAGACAAATACGTTTTGTTGGGCTCTGTCTCTTCAGCTCCTGCTTAGATCTCCCAGTTACCTGAAGAATTCCCCTTCAGTGAGGAGGTGGGTTGTTGTGTTTTGTATGCCGATCTGACAGCATGGCTTTTTATTTGAAATGCCTTCTATGAGAGAAAACAGGAACTAAGTAACTTTCGTTTAAGGAAGCAGAACTCCTGTTGCCCTGTCACATCAAGGAGAATTTAAAAAATGAGAAGGAAGAAAAAAAGCCACCAAAAAATGTAATTTCCCCTTTGACAATTATTTCTGAATAGGAACTTGAACAATCACACTTAAGAAAGTGGGGGTTCCCTCCCCACTAATTTGCTCAGAAAAGCACAACCTGGTGTCCCTCCCCATGGTATCAGACCAGCCCACTGCTTCATGTACACATCTTGACTTTATGCTTCCTATCTGTGCTCTCCAGACTCCCAGCAGTTTCCCCAGCCTCTGCCTTCTGAGACTGGCTCAAGCGCTACTGCTTTAAAACCACCCATGCGCCTCTTCTCTTCGTCCTTCTTGGTTAAGACGTACATAAGGTGGCCCAGAAGGCAGAGATCTGATGCTAACTCCCAGACCCAGAAACAAATGGAGGCATACTCCTGGTCAGCTAAAGGCATACGTTTACATACACATATGTATACCCATGCATATACATGTGTGTTTATAAGTGGAACGGTACCCTACTCAAGACTCTTATATTGAAGCCCTGTCCTTCAGCATCTCATAAAGTGGCATTTGGAGATAGAATCTTTAAAGAGGTGAGTAAATTAACCTGACATGGCTAGATGGGGCTCAACATAATCTGACTGGGGCCAATATAAAAGGAAATTTGGAGAAAGACACACCGCAGGGATGTGTGTACGGAGGCCACAGCAGGAAGGTAAGCATCTGCAAGCCAAGGACAGAGGTCTCAGAAGAAACCAGTCTTGACAACACTTGATCACTTCTAGTCCAGAACCACAGAAGTACATTTCTGTTGTTTTAACCTATTCATTTTGTGACAGTGGGGGCCTAGCAAACTCTCTGTGTCTGTCTGTGTGTGTATGTGTGTGTATGTGTGTGTGTGTTTTTTGGGGACAGGTGTGTGGGTGTGAGGTTCCTTTAGAGAGAGAGAGAGAGAGAGAGAGAGAGAGAGAGAGAGAGAGAGAGAGAGGAATAACATTGAAGTCAGTGATCACAAGGGAAAGCTTTCTACCTGAATCAACTCTAGAACTGCTAAATCACATGACTCTGGATCCCAACACAGGCCCTTGTCTACACTGTGGGGTGAAGAGTCTAACCTGTTGTTCCTCTACTCCGTGGTTTTGCAACCCAACATGTGGTGAGTTTCTTCCCTCCACAGAACTCTATGGGAATGCCGGCCTTTCTCCTTAGAGAACTACTGAATATTTCAGAAGTCGAACTGAATTCACCCTGCTAGAATAGAGATGTGCCTATCAACAGCCACTAACCACTGGGAAAACTGGAATGGCAGGACTGGAACATGACCCTCACACCTCAGGTATGGGAACCATGTTTTTCCATACCCATAAAGCACCTTGCACACTGTGGAGACTCATTTTTAAAAAGCATTGGCTGAGTACAAATAACATGAAAAAGAAATTTCCAGAAGCATCCCAGTTCAACTCCTTGAGCTTCCACAGAAAGTCATCCTGTTCTGGAATTTACAAAGTCCCTCTCAAATTTTACGTACTCTACCCTTGGGTTTTAACATCCTGAAAACCCATATTCCATGTGATTTGTACCCATCCACAAATTACTGATCTTTATTTTACATCTCTATCATCTACTTTAAAGTTTATTATTTTTGTCCTTGTTTGCAGGGGACAGAATCTCACTGTGTAATTTTCACGGACCTCAAGTCTTCCTGTCTCAGCCTCCTGGGTGCTGAGATTACAGTGCCCAGCATGCCCAGACCTTAACCCAACTTGAAAACACTTAAAAAATGCATAAGGGGCTAGAGGTAGAGTGACGAGATGGCTCAGTGGGTTCTTGGCACCAACTCTGAAAACCTGAGTTGAATCCCTGGAAACCACATGCTAGGAGAGAACCAACTACTGAAAATTGTCTTCTGACCTCCACATGTGCTCTTGGCACATCCATACACACACACACACACATATACATACACATACACATACAAATAATAATAATAATAAAATGTGTGAGATACTATATCAGTAATTCACTAAGCTGCTTTAAAATAGAGTTGGACGGCAAGGGGGTGTGTTTTTGAACTTGCCGTTTCAATGCTTTTCATTGCTGCTTCTATGGCACGTGTACAAACTTTGTGATGTGGCTCATGAAGTCACTATTGCGTCAGGCATCTTCCACTGCATAACAACCACCTGGAGACTCAGTCTATGAAAACAGCATCAGTTTCTGCTTTGTTCAGATTCTATGTGTCAGCCCTGTGGGTTTCGCCTAGGCTCACACAGTTGAGTCTCTGAGACTCCACGATGGCCTGCTATACATCTAAGAGCTGGTGCAGTTGGAGGACTGGATTGCCTGACCTTCCATCCTCAGGAGGCAAGACTGACTTCCTTGCATGGTGGTCTCAGGCCATCTCTAAGATAACAAAAGTAGAAGCTGTGGGGCCACTGGCAGTCCAGGCTCTATGACTGTATAACATCCCCTTTCCTCTATTCTCTAAGTCATGAGACCAGTGTGGCTTCAAAGGTTAGGGAAGTAAGCCCCGATTCTTGATAGGAGCAGCTGCAAAGATGGATGGCCACATCCAATCAACCACAGGACTGCAGCAGAATCAGTCACTCCACGTTCTCACTTCATGAGCAAAAATGGGTGAGTTGGGGAAGTGGTGTCTCTGAGGAGGCACACGCTTCCGTGGAGACAAACCGAGACCTGTATCTTTTCCTGGTGGAACATGACCTGATTCTTCTCAGGCTGCCCAGTGCTTGTGTTTACAGTGTAAAAGAATCCAGGAGCTTTGTTCAGTTCATCCAGGAAACTCCTACCCAGTCACCGGCTGTCAGACCTAGCTGCCTTGGTATTCTCTGTAGAGTTTTGAAAGTACTGATGTCACAGATTGGATGTAGCCCAAGCAGTAGGGCACTTGCTTAGCATAGGCAAGGGCCCTGTGTTCCATCCTTAGCACCACAAGAAATACCAATGTCAGACCCATCTTTATATATTTCAACTTCAATCATAGAAGATATAGCATGGGCACTAAGGACATTTACAAAGCTCCCAGGAGAGTCTAATGTTCAGGGAAGTTTGATAAGGAAGGGTGTTTAAATCACCTTTGCTCATTTGGCAGGAGAGTCAGCCAATGCCTTCTTTACTACGTCCATCTGGCTGTTTATGTGTGCTAAATCCCCGTAGTGCAAGCCTAATGTTACACACACAGTATGTCTCATGAATGAGATTAAGGAACTTGCCTTCCAGTGTCACGGTATCTTTCGAGCATGGTTTATGGAGAATTGAGCTCTCTCAGTGAGGAGGAGCCTAGAGCTATATAGTTAGTTGACTCTCAGGCTCAGAACAAACTTGTGCGACTTGTGGTCCTTTTGGTTTCCTTAACCCAGGGCAACCGAGAGTGACTCACCAATAGGGGAATACCATATTTATTTGAAGAAGAGGGAAAAACCAGATAAACTTAGCAAATATATTCAGGTAGGTCTTGGACTCCAAGTGGGCCAAGCAGACACTTGATCTCTGTTCAGTCACCTAGTAAGTGTCCTAGAAATTGTTCTTAACACAGAAGTTTAAGCAGTCTCTTTGGAGCAATGTTTTCATCTGGGAAAACAGAGTTGAACATGACATTGAGGAGCAAAAAACTGCCCAGATAAAAGCAGAAGTACAACCTCTGCCAGGGAACCCATCTCTTGACTCATTCTCAGAAGCAAGAACATGCGAACTGCAGATGAGGCTCCCAGGCCTTGTGTCCCAGAGTGAGAGTGAATTTCTCCACCTTACGGGCCTGCAGTCTAATTTCAGAAACAAGACATACGTGTGAAACCTGGCAAAGAACAGGGGAATAACCAAGTCAGTAAACTACTGAATCCCTGGAAGCCCTGGCAAAATATACTTCCTTTTTCCCTTGTTACGTGCCACAGTAGTCGTTCAGGCATGACCAGTTGCAGCAGCCTCCCTGGGATTTCCTAGAAATGCACACCCTCAGGCCCACCCCAAACCTGCCAAAGCAGAAGCTACAGGACAAGGCTGCTGTCTGAATTTCAAGAAGCCCCACACTCAGGGGGTTCCCATCACATCCCAGTAGCACTGCGCTGCAGATTTGAAAAATGAGCGCCATCTGTGATTCACTGAATATCTCACACAGGGCACATCTCAAGAGAGGTAGTGTAGCATTTCTGGGCCTGGGGAGATGGCTCAGTCTGTAAAGTGCTTGCTGGGTAAGCACAGGACCTGAGTTTAGGTCCCCAGTTAAAAAGCTAAGTGCAAGCCGGACGTGATGGCACACACCTTTAATCTCAGCACTTGGAAGGCAGAGGCAGGCAGATCTCTATGAGTTCAAGGCCAGCCTGGCCTACATAGCAAGTTCCAGGTCAGGGAGACTCTGTCTCAAAAATACCAAAAAAAGGAAGAAAAGAAAAGAAAAAGCCAAGCCAAGTGCAGGGGCAAGTGCTTGTAGCCTCAGCATGGGGAGGTGGAGGCAGGACTACCCCAGGGCTCACTGGCCAGTCAGTATAGCCCAATCAGTGTGTTCTGGGTTCCATGAGAGACCATCTCAAAAGTTAGATGAAGAGCAATTGAAGAAGACAACTAATGTTCTGATGTTCTGGCCTCCCTGTGCATGCATACAAGTATGTACATACGTACACACACACACACACACACACACACACACACACACACACACACACAGAGTGAAAAAGAAAGGGCATCTGTTTCAGGTTTTCTAGTCAACATATGAAACTTGAGGAAAGATGTAGAGTTTATAAATCTGTGTTTCATGATTTCAAGTGTTTTGTGTACTATTTTATGACCCAATGACAGAAGGGATAATTCCTTGGATTCCTGTTTCTGTGGGAAGAGCCCAGGAGTAGTGGGCTGCAAAGAACACAGCTGGGGCCCTGCTCTCTGCCATTCTGAGAGGACCCCTGGCAGGGGTGGGCTGAGCAGTTATGTATGTAGATAACGAAACATCCTCCCACAACCAGTCTCCACGTGCCCTCCCTCTCTGGGTTCATTTTTACCCATCGGCTTCTCTCTAGGGTTGGCTGTGTCAGACTAACAAGCAGGCTGGACTTGTCTTCATCTGGGAGACATCTGTACTCCCACCCCTTTGCAGGAGCAGCCTGGCTGCCACCCGTACCACACAGCCCCTGAGTCTGCCTCCTCCCAAGGCTATAGCTAAGTTTCCCAGGAGGCTTCATGTAAGGCCCAGCACTTGAGGAAGGAGCCACACACATTCAAACTAAAGCATTTTTTTAAAGTTAGAGATTAAAGCTCTGGATATTTTTTTTCAAATGACAAAAGAATTAAGTGCTAAGTTAAAAAAAAACAAGTCAAACTAAAGTACACGTCTATAAAAGACACAGACTAACTAAACATGTTTCCACAGTTTCTACATTTTTTGTTGTGATTCTTACATAAGCCACATGTGAATTTTATAAGAATCTAACAAAGAAATTCAGTTTTCCTATTTCTTTTTTTCTTCCAAAAAAAAAAAAAAAATCTGCCCAATTGTATTTTAAGCAGTAGGTATTCGAGTTGCTGCCGTAACCCTTTCTGTCATTGTATTTTCTTTGTGGGATTTTTCAGGTCAAAGTGTGCTCAGGAAAAGGGGGCTCTGGTTCTTCCGGCGAGCCATGCCGCGAGCCAAAGCTGTGCTCTGTGGCACCTTGATAACCTCAATCACCAGCAATTCGGACTCTAATCACCTAAACACAGTTTTATCTTTAACTCTTCATTTTGATTCCAATAAGTGGTAAAGACCATTTAAATGACCATTTAAAAAGATCATTTAGTCCTAACCTTTCTTGGTTTTCAAGCCAGCTTTCTGAATACAGAGTTCTTCAAATATTATTTTATAGTGAGGCTATTTTGCATTCCAATGCAAAGATTAATTATCTCAAAGATCTTAGGCACAAATATAAACCATGTGTGCCCAGCACTGCAGAAATATAGGCGTTTGTGGGTACAGCAAATGATTGTGCAAGATGTAATGATACTCTGCCATCTTTGAGCTCTGGGGTCCCAGCAAACCTGGGACGAGTTCAGGTCATCCTTGTGTGATGGCAAGAGTTAAAATTTGGCTAGAGGACAGCCCTTTTCCTACCAGAGACAGAGCAGGTGTGGACCTCACTTACTCTGGCCCAGACTAGGCACTTATCTGCCCACTGCCCACCCTCATCTCTTGGGCCTTCTCTGAACCTCAGGGCTGTTGAAAATCCCCTTTCATCTTCATCCTATCCACCTACCAGCTGTCCTGAAAGTTTCTTAGAGGATAAGCAGATAAGGAGTCACCATATAAAGAAACTTAGATCAGAGTATTTTACAGCCTTCTCTTCAAAGTGAGAAAGGAGGCCCAATCAGGCTGAAGGAACGTGTCAGGATAACCAGGTCACAGTTGTCCTTCTGCCCCAGACCTTTCTTCTAAGTCTTTATTCCCAGGGCCTCCTCAGTCTCCCCTAAGGAAGATGGCCTTTGGACACTAGGAAGTCTGAGTCTCCATGTCAGGGACTTGGAACTAAGGAGTCTGGATGGGCCCCATGGGGGTTTCTTTCCCCACTACAGACTGTCATGAAGAGGCCAACACCTACCTTGCGCTGAGTCTGCTGTCTGAACCCCAGCTGTGACAGGGCATCCTTACTCAGCATAGAAGATTCAGGTACCCAAATCTAAACATGACTATTAATAAATAATTGCTGACAGTAAGGACAAGGGGCAGAGGCTGGCCTTCTCCACATGCACCCAATCCTCATGCTCAGTCTCTGCTAGATCATGCAAGGAGGAGGCTTTCGCAATGAAACGAGGGGTGGGGGGCTGAGCAGGAATTTTCTTTGCACGCGTGCGTGCGTATGTATGTGTGTGTGTTCATGGGTGTGTGTACAAGTGCATCCATGTGCATGTGGAGGCTAGAGGTCAACCTCAGATGTCATTTCTCAGGACATATCCATCTTGTTTTTAAGACAGTCTCTCACTAGCCTCGAACTCCCGATTCTGCCAAGCAGCTGACCAGCAAATCTCAGGGGTCTGCTTGTTTCCACCCTCCCAGCTCTGGGATTATAAGTGCATGTGACCACACTTTTGCTTTTTAACTTGGATTCTGGTGCTTAAACTCAAGTTCTTGTGTTTAAACAGCAAGCAGTTACTGACTGAGCCATCTGCCTACTCCTGGGGATTTTAATCTTGGGACACTTCACGGTAAGACTGCAGTCTTCTCATGTCATCGACTGGCCTTAGTGAGGAAGTAATAAATTGTAGTGCGTGACCACTGTGTGCAAAATACCATTCTGGGCACTTGTAAGAATAAGGTGCTCACTGTTCCTGACTTTCTAGAGACTCAGTCCAGGGGATGAGGCTGCCATCGGGCAGGTAGGGAATTTGACCCAATCTAGAAGTCTCTTCTCAGAGAGGATGGGCCTTCAGCTGGATTCTGGGACAAGGCGGATTCTACAAATAAATACTGGGGTGAACCTCACATCAGGAGGAGGGGCCAGTTTGTCGCAGACCCAAAGAACTGGAAGATGTTTTTAGTGAATGACAGTAGGTTACAAAAAATAACAGGAGTTGAGGACAGCTTACAGGAAAGGCTGGCTTCACCTTTTAAAAATAATCCATAACTTAAACTTTCTAGAAAATGAATGTTTCTGTCCCTACAGGTAGCCAGATACTAGGGCCATAGAGAAGTCTTGAAAGAACCTTTGAACTCTTTGAAAAAGTAGCCATTTATACAGAGAGCTGTTGATTCCAATATGGTAAAGGAATGTAGGTTTCTGAGTTCCTGGGTGATCCCTCAAAGAAGAAAGAACCCTGCTCAGAAGGAGGAGACTAAGTAGCAGGTTGGTGCTTCCCAGGCAGGCAGGTAAATGAGAGACTAAGTAGCAGGTTGGTGCTTCCCAGGCAGGCAGGTAAATGATTTATACCACAGGCTAGACCACAGGCTAGACCAAAGTGGTCACTGAGACTGGAAGTTGGAGAAGGAACGAAAGTACTTCCAGGAATCTCACACACAAACACACGCACCTCACGGGAGGCACAGGCCTAAAGCAGAACCTTCTGTCTCTGGAGACTGGCCACAATGAAAGCAAGCCAGGTCTAGGGAGGGAATATGGTCAGAACCAGTAACCAGATGATGAGAGTCCTGGAACCAGGAGCACCATCACTGGTGTGGTTCCCATTGAACCTGGCCCTGCAAAAGCCACTGGGCTCCTTCCCATCTTCTGAAGACTCTCATCGTGAAAGATGATACATGCTTGCTCTTCAGAGAAATTTCTGGGAAACCAGAGTTTGTAAAAAGCAAAACAGATTGTTTCATCTTTAAAAATAAAATGGGCAGGATTGCTCCCAAATTTCACAGTCCGTACGACTGCTTCTGATATTGCTAAGAAAACTGCCATCATTATTACTGGGAGCTTTTCAGAATCAGGGATTCAGGACTTGTCCTCCAGGTCTATTACAACTCCACCCCCATGGGAACTGCATTTGCATAAAGCCACATTGATGACAGAATGTCTCCTCAGCCCCACAGCAGGGCCATCTGCGAATGGTGGCTCGCTAGCATCACAAAAATGTATCTATTAATTAGATGTTGGCTGTTAGATGTTCCAGGGGCACCGATGTTGAATGCCCTGGGTTTTCCTACCAACAGCTGAGTCTGTAGAAAGAACCAAAAGTTTTATGTTTTAGAAATACGAGGTCCTAACTTAATGTTTTCTATTGCCATAGGTACTGCTGTATTTTGACCTCAGTTATTAAGTTGGGCATGGTAGGTCCATAGAAGATTACAGATATGTGCACAAATCCGTCAATGCAGGAGCCTGAGGAGACAGCTCAGTGGGTTAAGTGTGCGCTCCACATGCATGAGGACCTGAGTTCTGATCCCCAACACCCATGTAAAAGCTGACATGGCAGCATGCTCCTATAACTCCAGCACTGGGCCAGGGAGGGGGTGGTCTAGCCGAAATGGCAAGCTCTAAATTCAAGGAAGAAACCCTATCTCAAAAATAAGACAGACAGCAACAGGGGAAGAGACCCAGAGTTGACCTTTGGCTTCCCAAGCACACTTACATGCACACACACACACACACACACACACACACACACACACAAATCTGTCAATGTAGCCATTTCTGCAGCTCACTAAACCATTGATTGTATGAATTATATTTTCTTTATTATTAATGAAACTGACAAATGGGGGTTCTGAAGTTTTAGAATCACGTCCTAAATCTGACTCTACCCTTTAGGAAAAGTTCTTCATGAGGGTCACCTGACTTGTCCGTATGACTTGGTAGACTAGGTTTAGACAACTTGCCTTTACTTACAAATGAACCACTCAAAGACTTATCCTGAGAGGATGTGTGGGAAGACTTTTGGACTCAGGATCTGAAGGCACAGCTGAACATCTTGGGCAGGTTAGCTGACCTGAAGAGCTCCAGTTGTCTGATGCATGAAACACGGGAGAGGCATACTTCAGCACACTGTGCTGACAACTATGTGCAATGACATATTTGAAAATACCCAGAGGAGGCTGTGGCACATATAAAGGCATTAAGCATGACTTACCAACCTCACATTTTAACCTCAGAATATTGGGTGCAGAGTTAATAGTAATGTCAAGAGTGATAACAGGTGTTTGCAAGAACAGCGTTTACACTGTCCACTAGGATGATAAAGGCACCAAAGTCTTTCACGTCAAGAAAAGTTTTGTTTTGTCTCTTTTGGGAGATAATGTAGATGCTGAGTCTGAGGGTTCAGGAGAGAAGAGAATTCAGCAGAAGAGAATTTGGCATTAAGATGGAAACTTGGAAAGCAGATTACATTCACATATCGCTAAGAGCCATCTGTCTGAGGAAAAGAGAAGCCTTTCTTGGGAACTAGGAGTGTTCTTGGCACTGGAGAACTTCAGGAACAATCTTGACTGGACATGCAGTTTAGTGGTAGAATGTTCTGAGGCTCAGGGTGCATTCTTCAGCACCAAAAAAGTAAGAGAAGTCTCTTGGACAATTCAGTAGAATGCTGCAGAGCTAACACAGCGAAATACAGATCAAACATTCAGACATTCAAATCCACAGTCCTGAGACGCAGTGTCAGTGTCCACACGGCATGATTTGGGTTCAAAGAAGTGGAGGAAATACAGAAGGAGACACTAGATTGGAGGATGCTTTTAAATGTAACATAATTTAGAGCATTTGCCTTTCAATCATTTCTTCCTTTTCGGCTTTTCAGAGTTACCACAATATTAACAAACACCTGATCTTTCCCCTTTCCAAAACGGTGAACAAAAATGCACATGTCTACCCATGTGGTGTTTCTTACTGGATTTCATAATAAATTTAAAGCTATGGTCTTCTAGGTGAGAAATATCATTCCCAGCAGTGATCAAACCTCACTCAGAAATTCAAAACCCCGTAAGAGCTTGTAGCTGAAAGGAAATGGCACTTGCTGTATCCAACTGACTTCCCCATTTTTCTCATTCCCATATGTTGGTGGCAAAGCTCACCACAGGAGCATTTGTATCATTAGAGGAACTGAGAAGTAAAGTGGCCGCCCTAAAGAACTTGATACCAGAACTGGAGGAAAAGGGGCGATAAACACACGGGGCAACTGTGGGTAGGCAGAAGGTTGTTGTGGAGATCTTGGACAACCACAGCACTGTGAGCTTCTGTGAGCAACAGAAGGTCCATTCTGGACTCTGTGACTGATCAAAATCATTAACAAAACAATAAAGCATGCAGAATAAGGAGTCACCACACAACATACCTGGCAAAGATGCTGTGGCTCTTAGGATGAAGGTAATAGTAAAAGAGTCACAACCAAAACGGAATTTTTTTACATGGAAATATACATTGTCAATCAGCAGTTCTCAAACTTTTTGGTCAGAGACCTTTTACAAAGTTATTGACAACTCTAGTTTTAATTTATGTAAATTATGTCTGTTGAGATATCCCACAGAAGTTAAAATTGAGGCACTCTAGAAACAAACACAGAACTATGTGAGACTTAGCCCCTGGAACAACTCAAGCATCACAGCTTGTGCAACCTCAGAAACACCCTCATGAGCATTATGCACGTGAGAGAATGAGAATTTAAAAGCAGCTGAATATCTATAGCTACTCAGGAGCCTGAAGTAGGAGGCTCACTTGAGCTCACACATTTGAAGCCAGAGTAACATAGTAAGACCCTGTCTCCAAAATGAAAATAAAACCCAAAATCTAGCAAGCAAAAAATTAACTGGGCACAGCGATACAGACCTGTAATCCCCTCACTGAGGAGGCTGCCGTGACAGGAAAATGGTGAAACTAAAGCCAGTCTGGGCTATAAATTGTCTCAAAAAAGGGTGAGGGTGACTTCAAAGGAAAAGGGGTCTTATTTTTTTAAGTGATTTTGGTCTGATAGCCTACAGCAGAGTCTCCTTAAGAGTCACAAGCTTGGGTTTGTCAAAAGAAGCAGGGAGACAGGATCATGATTTCCTACTCTGTTCCCACCAGAGAAACTTTCTTAAAACTTTCGAATATTCCACATACATTCATAAACCACATTACAGCACCTGGTCAAAGACAAATATACATACAACAGTGATCACATCAGATTGTACCACTGTTCTACTTAGCTATCAGTTGCTGTGATCAACACCATGACCCAAAGCAACTTGTGAAGGAAAGGGTTTATTTCATTTTACACTTCCAGTGGTAGTCTATCACTGAGGGAACTCAAGGCAGGAACCTGGAGGCAAAGACCATGGAGGAATGCTGCATACTGGCTTGTAGCCAGGCTCACCTTTGACTATCTTTCTTATGCACCCCAGGACCACATGACTGGGGATTGCACCTGTCACAATGGGCTGGGCCCTCCCTTATCAATTACCAACCAAAACAATGCCTCCACAGACATGTTCACAGGTCAGTCTAATAGAGGCAATTCTTCAACTGTGGTCCCTTCTTCCCAGGTGTGTCAAATTGACAACCAAGATTAGCCATCACAACCACCTAGGGTTGCTGTAGCTGCCTTAGTTTGTATTAGTACAGCATATGATCATCACATAGCCACGAAATCATTACTTCGGGGGAGAAGGTTTCATTTTTAGGCATTTACTATGAAAAATATTTTTCATTAAATTTCCCTTTAACTTTTCTCTTTTGAGCATTGACACCCCCCCCCCAAAAAAAAAAAAAAAAATCACAGTTATTAAGCCACTTCCAGAATGTATACTGTAGTGCAAGTGAAGGAAAGTTTATAAAATATGTAACATCAAAAATTATATGTAGAGTATCACAAAAATAATCTATTGTGACTATTTTGTAAGTAAATGCATTTATTTAGAAATTATTCATTGAATACTGCATGACTGGTGCTGGGCTGGTCATACCACAAACATCCCCTTTGCACTGCTGGAGATGGAATTCACAACCTCACAAATATTAAGCAAGTGCTCTACCACCGAGTCAGCCCATTAAATGTCTTTGTTAAGGAAAACAAAACAACAAGCAAAAAAACAAAAACAGAAAACGAGTCCAGAAGGAAGAATCACAGACAGTCACCTTCTCTCTTTCAGCTTTAAATTAGTAGAGCCAAAGAAAATTTTACTTTTGTTTCCTGCCATGTCAAGACTGGAGCTGACCTGACTAGGCACTAAGCAGTAATCGTTTTCACTAGGAATCATTCTGAAAAGAAAAGGGCTTAATGTCCAGACAGCTGACTCCAGTGGGCAGCTTTCCTAATTCCAAAGAAACTGACCTAGCTTTTGATGATGATTGTTTCTAAAAGAGGAGAACCGAACCATTCTCCAGACCCATTGGTCTCTTTCTGGTTTTATGGCAATGTCCTGCACCCAGCGGTGCTAATCAATGCTCAGTCCTGGTGGACAGAGCTGGTGGTGGGTGGAGGGAAAACAGCACCCAGACAGGATACCGAAGCGGGGAGGGGGCTGAGATTACCACTTTAGAAAATAAAATGATGTTTACACGCAGAGTAACAGTCTCTCACTCACACATCCCACCTTTGACATTAATCAGAACCTTCTATATTCAGCATGTCATGTTTTCCACCCAGCAGTTATAGATACTTTGCTTTGAAGTAGAAGGGGGTGTGGAAAGAACCATGGCTGCCCTAAAAGGAATGAGGAAGTGAGAGCTCTGCAGTGTCTGGCTGCCTCTGTCTGTGTGACAGCCCATGATGTTCCTTCCGGCCCCAGTAATATTCTGAATTTCCACCTGCCCGCCCCTGCCACTTATAACAACAGCACGTGAAGCCCGGGGCTTCAGTTTCCTTGACTCTGTGGGTGGATTTGTAGGGGCAGAGTGTCATGCTGAGTCTCCGGTTTTCCTCAGTTCACTGGTGGTAAAAGAACTCTGGCTGGAGACCCTCGCAGGGTAAGTACCATAGATTCACGGGACCAGGAAATAAACCACCTCTTGGCTCTTGAGTCCCCAAGACCATATGCCACAGAGAACAACTCTGCCAAGGAATATCTGTTTTAGAAAGGCTCTGAATGCAGACTGCTCAGCTACCATGTAACAGCTGCAGTTTGGGGTTAGGAATTCTGTAAATGTTATCTTTGGTTTGTCTATACTGTAAGAAATATCCTGGGAATAAAGCTCTCTTACTTGGGTTAGGTGAGAAAGTCTATGCCAAACATTTAATATAGTTAAATGAGCACTAAAAAAACATGTTATTTGTTATTGTAATTACTATTCAGACTGTCTCTTGTTGGGAATATGTGAGCAACAGTTTGGGAGTGGTAAACACATCAGCTTAGAAATGAATTCAGATGCAGTTCTTAATAGCAGGTGACATCTGCTAAGAGAGACTAATTTTATTGTATCTTATTTTACAAACGTGTAGGACTTTTTAATTAATTTGTCTAAAAGAAAATGTAGGACAAGAGTCCTAAACTATCTGGTGCTGGAATGGAACCAATTATTCTATTTTGTAACTCTTTTCCTTTATGATTTATTGTAGACAGAATCAAAGCCCCCACAATAGTGAAATCCTCCTGGACTGTCAGGCCAAACTCCAATGAAGTTGATAAGCAGCTTTGATGCTGTATGTGAGTCCTTCACACTTTGATTCATTCATTTTTTTTTCCAGGGGTGAGAGTCAAAAGACCTTTAATTAATGTTATTTTTTTCCTCTCTTTTAGTCAAAAACACTTGATGCCAATAATATGGAGACATTAATTGAATGTCAGTCAGAGGTAAGAATGTAATGTTTTTAACTTTTTATTTGCACTGTGAGAAAACAGAAAACTCTGTTGATGTTCTTTGGGTTGTTTAATTATCAGTGTAAAGTGAATATTAGAATATAAATTTAACACATGGATTGAGATCTTCTTTGGTAAGAGTTGAGATTGTAATGTTGATTCTAGAATTGAAAAAGAGAATCAATGTACTTGACTTAATTTTTAAGAGGAATAAAATGTACATTTTGAAGAGAAAGACTGGGTCTCCTAAGTCATTATTTTAACTGAAATATCTGTTTTCAGGGTGACATCAAGGAGCTTCCGATGTTGACATCATGTCAGAGTGAAGACAGTATTTGCCAGCTAATTGGTGAGTTTTGAAAACACATAGCGCTTTTCTGTGGTGCTAACAACTAGTGTTCTTGGTTTGCAAAACCACAGTGCTTTCACCCTACTAGGAATCTGTTTTATAAGTGTTCTGTTAGAGACCACAGAACATTAACCCTCAACAGGCAGGCTGCTCCCTGGACCAAGTGCTGTGGGAGGGCAGACACTGCAGCCAGCCCAGCAGCCCCAGCTCCTTGGGGCTTTCCGGACAAGCCTTCTCTATCTTGAGAATGGAAGCCAGTTTACATTTGAAAAGCACACAGTGCTCTTCCCACCATTTTCTCCTTCTGTAGTAGAGACTGCATCTGAGAGCCCATGGAGCAACTGTTGCTGATCTCAAACCCCAAAGAACTTACCTTCCCATCTCATTCTTTTTCATAATGCATTTCATTATAACGTAAATCAGATACCCACCCCCTCAAAGCAACAGGGCCACTTAACTCCTGTCCTTCCAATCGCCAGCATAAACTGTGTAAAAACAGTAGTTCAGAAAATATAACCTTTATAATCAGGGAAAAAAAGAAAACGAGAGGGAAGCTTTTGAGATCCAATACCCACTGCATACAATCTCCAGGATGTCTGAGGAGAGAATACTCAGGCAAAGTCTTACTGATAATTCCCAACTGCCAAGTCTAGGGGAAAGCTGCCTGAAAGAATGTGAGCTAGATTCTGAGGTAAAGCAGCCTACTGGGCCACTGCAGATACCCTGGAGGAGGCAGCCCCTCTAGTGGCTGTTTCGTGCTAGGACGGCTGCACAGGGTATGAACAGCCAAAGCCTGCTCAGAGCCTGCAAAAGGATCTTGAGCAACTCTCTTCCTCTCTTTTTAAGTTTCACTTTCAAAGAAATAAAATAATCTCCATTAATCAGAAATATTCTCTATAGTTATTAGGGCCAATACATTAAAATGGTTGGTTTTGACTTGCACGATTAGATTTTGCTAATTTTCTGTAGCAAATAGCTGTGAAGGTAAAAACAGGAAAGGTGGGGCTTTTGAGGAACCCTGGTGTTGCTGTTTAGGCACTGGCTCCCCTGGCAACAGTGTGGCTGTGAGGTTCATTTTTCTAGATCAAGAGTCGATCAAGAGTCATGCCCTTTGCTTTCTCAATTTTTCAACAGTATCTCTCTAACACAGCATGCTATATAAATCGCTCCCCTGGCAACAGTGTGGCTGTGAGGTTCATTTTTCTAGATCAAGAGTCATGTCCTTTGCTTTCTCAATTTTTCAACAGTATCTCTCTAACACAGCATGCTACATAAATGATACTTTGTAGCCTATGTACGTATCTTATTAATGATGAATTTTCTCTTTATCTGCTTGTTTCCTGGGCTACAGAAGTTAAAAAGAGAAAGAAAGTACTGTCCTGGCCCTCTCTCATGAGAAGACTCTCGCCTTCATCTGATTTCTCTGGGTCTTTGGAACCAGAGCTGAAAGTGTCACTATTTGATCAGTCCTTGTCAATCATCTGTGGGGAGAATGACACACTCCCCAGACCCATCCAGGTAGGTGTGCCCTGACTCATAAATCTACTTCAGCTTCCTGTCAGATGTGAACAGTCTTTGGAAAATCTGAACGTGATGGGACAATCTTTCAGATTCTCATGCCATCCTGGAAATGCCATTCCCATTTCCCAGTGCGGCGGGGAGCCTAGGGATCAGTGGTATCTATCAGTGCTCAGAGCAATGGGCTCTCCCTCCCTCCTCCGACTGGCAGACTGAAGAAGCCAGAGCAACTGCAGCTTCTGAAAAGGCAGCAGAGGTGCTGTATAGAGCGGAAATCCATTGTGTCCATGGAAGTACTTGAAAAAGGAGTCCAGAACAATTTCAAATGTCAACATGAGCACTTTTGGAGCTCACCTCCTCTGGCAAAAATGAGTGACAGGAGATCCTTGGTGGCAACTGGCCTCAAAGCCAGCACAGGCCTCAGTGCTTGTTCAAGGCCATCATCCAGTCTAGAGAACGAGCTTTTACAGGGAGGAGAGTTTATGACATGATGTTAATGCCTCTTCATGCCTGTTACTTTAATTCTCTTTCTCTAACCTACAGATAGGGTTTTATGTATTATTAGCGACAATGTATGTTTCTGAGCCATGGGTGACCATTTTCTGTTGCTGTATCCTTTCCCACAGGACATTCTGACCATCCTTTGCCTTAAAGGCCCTTCAACTGAAGGAATATTCAGGAAAGCTGCCAGTGAGAAAGCCCGCAAGGAGTTGAAGGAGGAGCTCAACTGTGGGGGCTCTGTGGACCTGAACCAGCTGCCTGTGCACCTCCTGGCTGTGGTCTTCAAGGTGAGCTGGCTGTATTCATGCCGGACAGCCTGAGGGGGGTTCTGGCATACTCCTCAGGAAACCAGGAACTAGCTGTTCCCTACCAGACAAAGTCAGTTGATTGGGGAGTTTAGTGTTTTTCTCAGTTAAGTCTTTTAATTATTTATATAAGCACCTCTGTTTCATAATTCCAGACTTCAACAGGAGTACATTAAATTCTCCCAAAATATTATTTAAAAGAAGTTTGAAGCGGGTGTGGTGGCACATGCCTTTAATCCCAGCTCTTGGGAGGCAGAGGCAGGCGGATCTCTGTGATCTGCCAGCCTGGTCTACACAATGAGTTCCAGGCAAGCTGGGGCTACAGGGAGACCCTGTCTCAAAAAAGACCAAAAAAAGAAATTTGACTGTCCCATGCCCGAGAATGTCCCCCTAAATCTGGTCTCCCCAGAATTGACCCATCTAGGAGCAGTACCTCTTACTCTGCCTGGTACTGGGAAATTACAGGGATGCAGTACGAGTCTGGCTAGGTTCCTTAGATGCAGGGATGTGACGGGGAAGCAGGAGGACCCTGTGGAGAAGGACTACAAGGAGGTGAAAGAAAGACTCATTGCACCGTACAAACAGGCCAACGCACCCCTTTCCTCCTCCAGGACTTCCTCCGGGGAATCCCCCTGAAGCTACTCTCCTGTGACCTCTTCGAGGAGTGGATGGGTGCCCTGGAGAAGCCAAGTGAGGAGGACAGAATCGAGGCCCTAAAGCAGTAAGTCCTCAGAGTCATCCCAGGAGGCAAGGCACCATCTTCCTGCTCCCTCATAACACTGAGTGCTTTGCAATTCCTGTTTCAGTAGCTCTACCTAAATGAAAGGCAGCACTTCTTCAAAAAGTAGAAAGTAAACTTTAGTGCTCATAAATCCCAAGATGTGGGAGAATCTAAAAATATAAGGAGTTTGAAAAGGTATGAACTCACACCTGAATGCTTCACCACAGGCTAACCAATGAAGTTGAGATATCCTTAACCCACATTAACTGGTATCATGCCAACCACACTTCTCTCATAAAACATCCCTTACAGCATAGTAGAGTAACTTGGAAGGGATTGATTTGTTTATAAAAGTCCACAGCATATTCCATATTCTTATAATTAGCCAAAAATTTTAAAGCTATGTAAGAATAAATTCCAAAGATTAGCAGTAATTTCATAAAGAAAGTGTGACCTCTGAAGAACTAGGAAATCCCTAATGCTTGACTTTAAAATGTCAGCATCCTAAGAAAGCCCATTACCACACTACAGTTGTGCCCCTGGGCTAAGCATTTTCCATGAAATATTTACCAAAAGGAAAAGTCTCTGTTCCCCTCACCCCAAAGAAAAGAAAATCCTAAGATTATCTCAATAGGTTTTTATCTAGGCATAAAACTATTTTATAGCAATAATTTCTGAGAAATGAAGAGGATCCACGTGTTGGACTCTCACTTCATTTTTTGAAATAATGAGCTTTTAAGAAACAATCTAGTAGGGCCAAACACTGTGGCACACGACTTTAATCCCAGCACTTGGAGGCAGAGGCAGGCAGAGCTCTGTGAGTTCCAGAAAGAAAGAGAGAAAGAGAGGGAAGGAAGGAAAGAAGGAAGGAAGGAAGGAAGGAAGGAAGGAAGGAAGGAAAGAAATTAACTTATCATTAAAAACAATGTTGGTGTTTTAAGTTCTGCCTTGATAGTAGTTATTAACACACTCATAAATTGACTCTAAAGATTTTTCGAAATGGTATAAAAATGGGTCATCTCCATCTGGCAATGACAGCAAAAAAAAAAAAAAGCATGAAAATAAGCCTTATAGGATTCAAAACAAAAAATGTCTACAGTTCTTTGATGAGTGACCAAATGCAAAGGTGGGCTACAGTGTGTATGCAGCCTCTGCTTCAGGTAACAGCTATGTGTATAAAAGGAGTTGCTATTGCTGTCCCAGCATAAAGGCCTTTTGGGTAACCAGCCTCATTCCATGTCAGTAGCCACTAGAAGTGTCTGAATAAACATTTCATAACGTTTCTTGGGAAAGTGCACCTTCCTCATTTTAAAGGAAGTCTGGTTTGGGTAGAACCTTTCAAGAGGTCACATTAAAGCTTCATGAAAACTGACAGTCCTCCACTTGATTTCCAGGGTTGCAGATCGCCTTCCCCGGCCCAACCTTCTGCTGCTCAGGCACTTGGTCTATGTGCTGCATCTCATCAGCAAGAATGCTGAGGTCAACAAGATGGACTCCAGCAACCTGGCCATCTGCATCGGACCCAACATGCTCACTCTGAAGAATGACCAAAGCTTGTCCTTCCAAGCCCAGAAAGACTTGAACAATAAGGTTTGTTCTGACTTTATATGAGAAACTCCCGGGTTATGATCTCACCCTCTGCAAAAACCAACCAATGAACTGCTTCTGACTTTGAGTTTCTCAAAGTGACTCAGGGTCGCAGTGAAATTCTGAAGTTCAGAACACTTTGTCCCAGCTCCACATGCATAGATACATGCATTTGCTATAGCCCACTACCACTACCTCCCTGGACAGAAGAGCCCCTTTGTTTTATTTTTCTTCTGTGCATCACCTTCTGCTAGTTCAACTATCAACTTCTGGAACAACTTACTTAAATGAAAAACTTAGTAAATAAAGTAAAAGCTTATTTTTTTTAATTCTCCAACTAAAAATGCATGCCTCAAAAAACCATATAATGTCCAATGTACGTTATTGCCACCAATTTCAATACATGCTTTCTATGCACATACACATATCTAGTTCTTATCCAGCAGCTCCCTAACTATTGACCCAAATATGTTCTCATTCTTTGCTGCCTCTTTTGAAAAATGCACTTAATCTGACAGCCTGCTCATTTTTTCTTCACAGGTTAAGACACTGGTGGAATTCCTCATTGACAACTGTTTTGAAATATTTGGAGAGAACATTCCAACACATTCCCGTATCACTTCTGATGACTCCCTGGAACACACTGACAGTTCAGGTACAGAACATTCTGTCACATGATTGGGGTTCTAGGGAGTTGACAGTCATCAGTGGTCCATGCTAGTGATGTGAGGTACCCCGAGTATTTGAGGCAGAAACCACCTTCACAAATCACAAGTCCGCAAGGAAGTCATTAAACGTGAAGTCTTTACTATTGGATTGGCCCACAACACCTCCTCACACTGCACTCTTCTAGTACCAGTCTGGAAATTCCTCCTTCCTATAAGTCACAAATAACTGATTCTACAAAGTAAACTTTAGCTGTGGAGTTTTTGTCTCTACATAATAGAGTATGAATCCATTAAAATGCAAATTGATCCAACACAAGAGCCATCCGAAGAATCAGCTTTAAGATTAAGGTCAACAAATCTTAGCGAACATTGGAGTTGTCGTCATCATTGTCCCTCAAGAATTTCATTTTTCTACTTTTCTTGTCATTTCAAAAATCAATTTAGAAACACAATTTTAATATGATAAATATATTGTCTATAACAACCCCAATGCATTTCCACCAAATCATCATTGATATGAAAAGGTAACACCTAATAAATATTTTTAAAAGAGCCTCAACAGAAAGTTTAACTGTTCCTTAACTTTCCCCAGATGTGTCAACTCTGCAGAATGACTCAGCTTATGACAGCAATGATCCAGATGTGGAACCCACCAGTGTTGTCACCTCTCCCAGCAGGCAGCTGGAAGGGCCCACTGCCATGGTGGATGGCCTGGATGACAGGCACCCAGAGGACACCTGTGGGTTAAGCTCAGTGCCCACTGTCAGCATGGTTGCTAGGCTGAGAGGCTCCATCAACCAGCAGGACAGGAGATTCTCTGAACCCAACATGTCACCCTCACAAGAGTGCTCTATGACAAAGCAAAAGCTAACAAAAAGTGCGGACGACTTTACGGTGCCCCGGGCGAGCTCTCGTCTTGGAAGTGATAAAGCTGAAGATCCGTTTACAGAGGAAGTCTTCCCGGTAGTAGAAGGCAAGCCCAAGAGACCAGTGGATTTGAAGATCAAGAACTTGACCCAAGGTTTAGCATCACCACCAGGACTGATTCCCAAAGCCTTCTCCAGCGTCTCCCTGGATGAATCTTTGGACAGCTCACCAGTGCCTTCTCCTTCCTGTCCCAAAAGAAATTTCTTCATAAGACATCAGAGTTTCACAACAAAGACAGACAAAAGCAAGTCCCACAGAGAAATCAGAAAGCACTCCATGTCATTTTCCTTTGCCTCTCACAAAAAAGTGCCTCCCCAGACCCCCAGCTCTGGGTCTGGAAAATCCAAAGACTTTCCCAGAGACCAAATAAGGAAGGGTTTGAGGAGAGAAAGTCAGCTTGCTGGCAGAATCGTCCAAGAAAATGGGTCAGACATCCAAGGCCAAACAGCTCTGGGCTGCAGCTTGTCTAGAACCTGGACCCTCTCTGTTGACAATGTATTCCAGCTAGTTGATGTCAGGAAGCCAGGAAGCCCCCCGTCTTACAAAGAGGCCATTCAGAGCCAAGCATCTGGACTCACAGACTACAGTGGCCAGACTGTTGCAAGTATGAGAGCAAGAATGCTCAACCAGGACACCACCCTGTCCCCTCTGCTGCCTTCGCAACACAGGGGTGACCACAGTGAAGCGATGCCTAGAGGACACAGACTGTCTCCCATGATTGAGCACTGGAAACAGAATCAGACTGTCAGTGTTTCTGTGGAAACTCAAGGGAGATCTGAGCCTCACAGGTTGAGAACCACATCTGAGTCTGTACAGAAAGATAAGTGGGATTATCTCAGGCAACGATGTAGCCAGACAGTCTTTGAGGTCGACCAACTCCAATGTGCTAAAGAATCCTACATTTAGGAAAGGAGGCCTTGTGCCACAGCTAACTTGTGGTATTTGTAGATACATGTACAGAGAACTGCCTGCAGATTCTGTTTTCCAAAAAGTCATAAATAAGCTCATTTAGAAGGTGTGGTGAGCCCTTCTCTTCAAGAATGGCTTACACAATGCACATCATTTGTCTGTTGTGTACTCGGATTTGTGCAATATCTAGTAAATGTATAAAATGTATTATAAACCAGGTATTAGATGAAAGGGTATCTACGTACATCCCCTACATGTATGTGTTTGTATGCTTTCTGTGTGTTGCTACTTTGCCCTCAGGGGTGCATTTCTATGGGATGGTAAAAATCATCTTTGCTTTTTTACTGTTACCTCAGATGTCATGTCATTTTCATATTTTCCGTGAGCTCTATTTAGGGAAAATGCCTGCATTGTTGAAACCAAGGTTACTTTACTCTACAGGTTTACAATAACTGATCAGCACAGTAGGAGAAAATATGCTGAAAAGACACAAAGTTCAGTGTTTGGAGCTGTCAACAGCATTAGGAAAAGACCACAATGAAAATTATGAAAAATATTTGTGTCTTTTCAATCCTCTAATTAGATTTGGGTATATTTGGGTAGACTAGTGGATGTGCATTATGTCAATATTAACTCATGTAGAGCACTTTGAGTTTCTTCACAGTTCAGTGGTGTTTTATGCAATAGTGTGGAGGTAAATGATTTTGTACGCATTGGGGCCCAGTGTAAAGCTTCAATGTCATTTCACTACAATAAACTGTCTTCCTCCTTTGAAAGCAAACATGCTCATTCCTTACTGACCTGCTACCTTCTTTCCCTCAGCTAACCAGGCATCCATCAAGGAATTCCTCATATAATGGTTCATTCAAACCAGTATTTTTGGACAAAATAGTCATCATTCTAGGTCAATGTGCAACCTGGGGATTGTGTGTCCTACTTTGCGCCATTTTTTTTCAGAAAGCAGTCATTCAGTGGGCAGAAAAATTTAGTATGCAATGCAGGATAAGGCAAAGGCAGTAGTCCCCATTCGTAGTGAATTAGACTTTCCAGGGTCGTTACATATCTTATCTCACTTTTATATTGTTTGTTTTCTGTTGGTATTAGCAATCTTTCTTTTAAATTTGGTCTTTTTGAGACAGGGTCTCCCTTGTAGCCCCAGCTGTCCTGGAACTCACTATGTAGACCAGGCTGGCCTTGAACTCACAGAGATCTGCTGGCCTCTGCCTTCCAAGTACTGGGATTAAAGGAGTGCACCACCACATCCTGCTGTTATTGGCAATCTTAAGGATAAAATTTTGTGATACATTCAAATTTTACTACTCAGTGATCAAGATATTTATCCAACATCTTAAAGATATCTTAAAGTACTGGGCTCCAATTTTCCTAATTATATCGGTTTTATTATTAGATACTGCTTATACTCTTGATTTCTTACATAAACACTTTTGTGTCATCTAGCTACCAGATAAGGAGGACTTGATTCTTAATCAGGGATGAGTTGGTAAGAATGTTATAAACTGGACTGCCCAAAGCAGTATGGTCAGAACTAGCATTACAAAACTGTATCAGTCTCAAGGGGCAGGTCATTTACCTGTGACTACTAACTGGATAAAAGCAATTCCCTCCCAGAGCTGAACACAATCAGGGGTATGACTTCAGCATCTACCACATGGCAGGTTCTATGCTAAGTCTTTCAGTACTGAAAAAGAGTATCTCCCACCAGGTTCTTAGTGACACAGACAAACAAATAGAAGGACAGATGATGGATGGATGGATGGAGAGACAGACAATTGATATATACTGTTTGAGACAGGTCTCCCTCTGTTGCATAAGCTAGCCTCTTGAATGTATAATCCTCCTGCCTCAGCCTCCTGAGTGCTGAGATTACAGGCATACACTACCACACATGGCTCTTAGTGACATGGTGATGAGAGTTAGAGAATGTCTACCAGTAGATAACCAAGACCATGAGTCCAGAAGTTTTCAATGTATCTCACTTTACCAGTGACTCAGCCTCCAGGAAACCCTACTCAGGTCTCCTCAGGTGTCCTTGTTTTTAAAAAGGAGTGGGACCAGAAGTCCCCTCCTCTTACAAGTGAAACAGTTCACTGCAGATATCTATGGCTCCTAGCAGTCAAGTACATGTCAACTTGTTAATGTCTGAACAGTAAAGAGAAAGTGTAGTAACTATTTCAATTACATGGAATGGGACCCCTCTTCTCTCTATGCAGTCCACTGATCTTTCCAAATAGGATTTCCCAACTGGGTTTCCAAGTGTATTCATTTTTGAGGGCTGCAATAAAAGCACCACAGATGTGGGTATGTGTGCTAAAACAGCAGAAATGTACTGTTTCACAGTTCTGCAAGCTGCGATTTGGAGACCAAGGTGTCAGCAAGATCATGTCCTACTGAATCTAAGGGAGGGTCTGCTCCACACTTCTCTTTGACACAGATGGACAATATATTTTGATTATCTTCAAAGATACACTCTGCTCCTCCCCTAGAAGTGAAAGCAATTAAAGTCTGAACTAGACAAGCTGGCTTAGGAGAACTAACCAAAGTCAGGTGCCTTTGTAGAGCAGAGCACAAGTACTGAGAGCTCTGCCCCAATAAATACTACATGGCACCTTGGCGGACCCGCCACAGCTGAGGAGCCCCAGTAACTACTACTTGGCATCATGGAGGATCCCGCCGCAGTTGAGGAACCCGGATAAATACACAGCTCAATGGCGGGTCCCACAGCAGTTGAGGTACCAGCTAGACTTTGTGACAGTCATAAACCAGGCAATGGCTAATGGCCACAGAGCTTCCCAGTCTAGAGATGAGAACGTCCGAAGAGCTGCCATGGCATCTTCAGGAACGATGAAAAGAATACCTAGATGAGTAGCCCTGATTGCCATCTCACTGGGACAGCCACCAGTGCATGCTTTCCTCCTGAAGGGCCAAGCACACAGGAAGCCACATCAGATAGGATCTCACATAGTCCGAGGTTCTTCATGAATTATGTGATAGTAACTCTTCATCTGCAAAAGGAGAATTACTAGGAGTTCAAAGTGCTAGAGATGAAAACAATTTGCTAGAGATAAAAGTGAGTCATTTTTTAGCAATATTTTGAATGTGGACTGAGACTTTGTATTTTGCCTACTTCAGAATACAAATTAAAGGGGCTTGAAAGATGGGCCAGTGGGTAAAAGTGCCTGCTATACAAGCATGAGGACCTGAGTTAGATTTCAGGACTCACATAAAAAGCCAGGTGTGGCTACATGTGCCTGTAACCCTAGTACTGTGAAGCAGAGAGACTCAAGGTTCGCTGGGACTTACTGACTGCCAGCCTAGCTCCAAGTTCAGTGAGAGACTGTCTCAAAGAAATTCATGGAGAGTGACAGAGCAGGATAGCCTCTGGCCTACACAGAGGTGTGAGCACCTGCACATACATGCACATACAGTCACACACATGCATATGCACAGAGGTAATTGAGGACCATCTAAAGGGGTGACGTGTTCTTCTCCTCCTGGTATAGGCTACAAAGGGTGGAATGCGCAGTATGATACAGCAAACATGAAGAATACTGCCAGAAAGGAAATGCAATACATTGACCCTCAACTTTACAGAGCCTTAGTCTGTGAAAACCCACACATCTGCTCCTTAGGGACAAGGCACTGAACCTGAGCAGCAGTTTCTAAACCTATGAAAAGAGAACATAACACATACCGGTTGTGGTTATGAGATGCTTGCAACAGAAAACCCAGACAATGGAGGCTTAGGTAAGAAGGAGGCATTCACTTCCTACTGAAAGAAACGCAAGGCCGAATGGAGGCTCCAGGACATCTCAGCCCAGGTTCCTTAGCACTCAGTGCCAGCTTCATGCACCTGAGGTCTGAGGGTCCAGGCTGGGTTAATGGTCTGCCACTGGCATTTTTAAGTTATTAGAACAGAAGGCACCATGTTTTCATTGGGCATTGTGCCCTGTCAGTTCCACAGCCACTCTTGTTCACATGTCCAAACTTTCTGTTCCACTGTCCTTTCTAAAGAACGACCTGCTTTCTCCAACCCTTAAAACTCAAATTTTATTATTCTTTTTGTTATGGTTTGGATTGTAAATGTCCCAAAGGCCCATAAGATAAATGTTTGGTCGCCAGCCTATGGCACTGTTGGGAGGTGGTGGAACTTGGAGGGGAGGGGGGGTGTCTACTGGGTCTTGCCTGATAAACGTTGCTACACAGGAGGACCCGCAGGCCCCTCTCCGACCTGTAGGCCCCTCTCTCAGGGGTAAGTCTATCCTACCCTCTGTGCTTTGATTCCCCCAGCCTCACTCACCCTCCCATCTCCCCTGCAGGTCTCTCCTCCTAGCCTGGGTCCTGTCCCATTCCTTGTCTTGGCGCCTCAGACACCTGGGGAACCACCACTGCTTCCTGATCCTGTGCATCCAAAGCAACTCAGTTCCTTCTCAAGTCCCCAAGGGCACTCTGGGCCTGCCCCCCCCCTTACCTCCCTCTGCTTCCCATGGTCTGCACAACCTGCGGGTCTTGCCTGATAAACGTTGCTACACAGGAGGACCCGCAGGCCCCTCTCTGACCTGCAGGCCCCTCTCTCAGGGGTAAGTCTATCCTGCCCTCTGTGCCTTGATTCCCCCAGCCTCACTCACCCTCCCATCTCCCCCACCGGTCTCTCCTCCTAGCCTGGGTCCTGTCCCGTTCCTTGTCTTGGCGCCCCAGACACCTGGGGAACCACCACTGCTTCCTGATCCTGTGCATCCAAAGCAACTCAGTTCCTTCTCGCGTCCCCAAGGGCACTCTGGGCCTGGCCCCGCCCTCACCTCCCTCTGCTTCCCATGGTCTGCACAACCCAACAGCCTCTTTCCTGGATGCCAGGGCTGAACTTTCCTCTTCATGGTCCTGT
>NW_008347604.1:0-265 GCF_000622305.1 Nannospalax galili | reverse complement strand
GGCCTCCTGGGATCCATGAAAACAGGAAAGATGGATACACTTATCAGAAGGTCGGGGTGGAGCAGAGTGCACGGGTCAGCGGCAAAAGCCGCCCAACCGACCTGCCTTGAACTAAGGTGTGCGTGAGTCAGGGGCCCCCACGAAAGCCGGGCAGGGGACTGCCCTCAGGCCGGTGATGGGCAGGAGCCACGGAGTGCATTTAAAAAAAAAAGATCCCACCATTGGCTCTGCACCGCAACCAGATCTGGGATGGCTGAGAAGGCCC
>NW_008347603.1:0-261 GCF_000622305.1 Nannospalax galili | reverse complement strand
AGAGAGAGAGAAGCAGAGAGACAGAGAGAAGGAAAGACGGAGAGGGAGAGATGGAGAGAGAGAGGAGGTCAGGAAAAGTTTTGAAAGCATTGGACAGATGGGCCTATCTGCCACGTGGGCTTAGGCAGACACAGCAACTGTGCCAGACACTCATCGGACACAGAGGCCTGTGCTTCCCAGTGGCCAAAGTTTGTTTATTTGGTTTTTTTGTTTTTGTTTGTTTGTTTTTTTCTTTTTGAGACAGGGTCTCCCTGTAGTCCC
>NW_008347602.1:0-279 GCF_000622305.1 Nannospalax galili | reverse complement strand
GTGTGAGTGTGTGTGAGTGTGTGTGAGTGTGTCTGTTTGTGAGTGTGTGTGAGTGTCTGTGTGTGAGTGAGTGTTTGTGAGTGTGTGTGTGAGTGTGAGTGTGTGTGAGTGTGTGTGTGTGTGAGTGTGTGAGTGTGTGCGTGAGTGTGTGTGTGAGTGTGTGTGAGTGAGTGTGAGTGTGCTCGTGAGTGTGAGTGTGTGTGAGTGTGTGTTATTGTGTGTGAGTGTGTAAGTGTGAGTGTGTGTGTGTGAGTCTGTGTGTGTGAGTGTGTGTGTGAG
>NW_008347601.1:0-817 GCF_000622305.1 Nannospalax galili | reverse complement strand
GGATGGCTTTTCTCCTTTCTCTTTTTCCTTTGCCGTTACTGTTCTTGGTGAATTTCAGAAATAGGGAAGAAGGTTCTGCGCTCTTTAACCAGAGATGAGAATTTTAAAGATGAAAGCAAATTCTGGGACTCCATTTTTACATCCACAATCCTGTGTCCCAGGAACAACAGATGCAGAGTTCATCCATCTTAGCTTTCTGACAGCACCTACACTGTACCATGTCACTTGATTGACATTATAGGTCTCACGAGTGATGTGATACCACTAGATTAGCTTAGATGGGAATAGAGTGCATTATATGCTATCACTCCAAAGCACTATTGAGGGGCTGGAGAGATGGCTCAGTGGTTAAAAGGGCATAACTGCTTTGTAGAGGACCTGAGTTCAGTTCCCAGTACCCATGTCAGGTGTCTTACAACCTTCTGTAACTCCAGTTCCAGGGGGTCCAATGTCTTTTTCTGGATTCTGTGCATACTGCACTCACCACACATGGTACATGTGAGTGTGCATATACACACAAACACACACATCATTAAAATATAAATTTTAACCATCACTATTCATTCTATATTTCATACAGCTCATAGGTAAAATATGAAAAAGAAATGCCTAGCATATAGTAAGCACTTAAAATCGAAGTTTTCTCTGTCTTCACTTAGTGTGTATATATTACAGACTAAAGAAGAAGACATAGTTGCCAGCACATCTTTTGCTGAGGCTTCTAGATGCCTATTGGGAATTAAAAGCAAGAGGATGCTATTCTGAGTGTGATAAGATGAGGGAATATTATATATATAAAATATTATATTATATATAT
>NW_008347600.1:0-230 GCF_000622305.1 Nannospalax galili | reverse complement strand
GATCCCATTCTTTCAACCAAAAAGTCATATAATATAGTAGATTAAAAATAATTAAAGAAATAAGAATATGTATAAATGTATGAAAATAAGCTTGCAGCCGGGTGTGGTGGTACATGCCTTTAATCTCAGCACTTGGGAGGCAGAAGCAGGAGGATCTCTGTGAGTTCGAGGCCTGCCTGGTCTCCATAGCAAATCCAGGCCAGCTCAGGCTACAGGGAGACCCTGTCTCA
>NW_008347599.1:330-645 GCF_000622305.1 Nannospalax galili | reverse complement strand
TTTTAGGATGCCTCATTTACACAGGGCGGTGGGCTTCTATCAGGCTATCAGGTAATGCCTGATTAAAACCTGGTAACTCCTGTGCCAGAGGGCATGTATTTGTAGCGAGCACTTTAAAAGAAGAGTCAGGGAGGATGCCAGGAAGGCACTCTGCTATGAAAGGAATCTGCAGCACATGGTTTCCAAGCTCGTGAGCTATCCCGACGTGAAGAGACTTCTTCTTGCATAACAGAGAACCCCAACAGGATTCAATACACATCTTTCATTAATAACTTTAAATATTAATAGACTGAACTACCCAGTCAAAAGACACCG
>NW_008347599.1:0-314 GCF_000622305.1 Nannospalax galili | reverse complement strand
TATTTTTGTTGCCTGCAAGAAATTCATCTCACTTTCAAGGACAGACACTATCTCAAAGTGAAAGGATGGAAAAAATATACCAAGCAAATGTTACTAAGAAAAAAGCAGGCATTGCAATTCTACTATCTGACAAAAAAGACTTTAATCTAAAACTAATCAAAAGAGACAAAGAGGGCCACTTCATTCTGATCAAAGGAACAATGAATCAAGAAGATATTACAGACATGAACATATATTCACCAAACTCTGTTGTACCCAACTTAATAAAAACAATACTACAGGACTTTAAGACCCAGTTTAATCCCAACTCATTA
>NW_008347598.1:0-224 GCF_000622305.1 Nannospalax galili | reverse complement strand
CTGTGTAATCCCTTGAACCCTTAAAACATACTGATGACTTTAATTTTGGTTGTACTTTTCTTTTGGGTGTTTAAGACCATACTGTCTGCCCAAATAAACCACTTTATTTTAACTCTTAAGGTCATATGAGGACTTGGTCCTCAGGGGCCACATGGGCTTGGGGGGAGCATCTAGCTCCTCAGGCTTTTCTTTTACCAGTTCCATTTATGTGAAGATAAGCCAAA
>NW_008347597.1:0-234 GCF_000622305.1 Nannospalax galili | reverse complement strand
TGCAGCAGTCTGACACTAGGGGGTGGAATGCCCTGACAGGTTACAAGCCTTAAACTGCAGGAAAAAAAAAAGAAAAAAAATGTCACTTTTAAATCTTTTGTTCTGGCCGCGAGCCACCTTGAACTCCCAGGTGCTCCGCAAGGGCTAGTTAATTTAAATTCTCACTTAAGTGGTTTTAGCTATGGCTTGAGTGCCTGGGGGCAGGATGACAAAAGCAATTAGGGAAGTTTACCT
>NW_008347596.1:0-552 GCF_000622305.1 Nannospalax galili | reverse complement strand
CATACCAGTATATTTGAGCTGTGATGGCAGAATGGTGTCTAAGAGGACACTATTGCCCTGCAGTATACATGGGCCATTGCCGGGAGTTAGTGTCCAGTAGGGCCTGTCAACTGGCAGTGCATTTCAGAGGGCAGCAGAGTGTAAGACTGTCAAGTAGGGTCTGATACCTACTGTGTATGTAGTGCCACTGGGGGGCTGTTGGGGAACCCTGCTGTTAAGGTTGGCTCCTTTCTCAGCAGGGGCTTCCTGCCTGACTTACCTGGAAAGTGCCGCCAAGCGGGGATGCCTGACCTTTTTTGGAACGTGACCTTTAGCATAGATACCTGGAGTAAAAACTACCTCCAGGTTTTTTCTATATGATAATTAGGCATTGCCCCACAGTCGGATCATAGGAGCCTACTGCCACATGTAAATAATGCATACTATGAGCACCTATCAGCTGAAGCATTGGCTACTGCCTCCACACTATATTTTCCCTAAGCACCACCGAATAAATGGAGATGTTTTACTGAATCTGGAGCTGTTTCACTGAGTCTGGAGCTGTTTGTATCA
>NW_008347595.1:0-676 GCF_000622305.1 Nannospalax galili | reverse complement strand
ATGCTCATTGTGACATCACTATGCACAATTTTGTCATTACCATGATATGTTTTGTTGTCACCATGTTCAAAGTGCATACACGGTGTTCACTGTCCCCACACAACCCCCCCATGGTCATATGTGTCATCACCATGCTCAATATACAAATACGGTGTTCAATGTCCCCTCAAAAATCCCCCAATGTGACATCATAAGGCTCCATGGTGCCATCACAATGTTACAATATGACTTCACAATATTCCATTGTGTAATCACAATGCTCTTTGTGCCATCACAGTGCTCTAATGTGTCAACACTATGGTCCCATGTGCCATTATATTGCTCCAATGTCCCATCACAATGTTACAATACGACTTCACAATGTTTCATTGTGCTACCACAATGCTCATTGTGCCATCACAATGCGCAGTTGTATCATTACCATGACCCATTGTTTCATCCCCTTGCTCAATGAGTATACACGGGGCTCAATGTCCCCTCAGAATCCCCCTGTGCCATTATATTGTGGTAGAGTCCACCTCCTGCTGAGTCCTGGACTGAAGGGGTGAAGTTAACTGTGGGCAGTAGAAATGACTATATCAGAAACCACAGTTGCAGTTCTAGCAGAGGTGAGTACGAATATCTTCTTTTTTTCTTCTCTCTCTCTCAGCAGCCTTCTGCAAACTTTATTTGTAAT
>NW_008347594.1:0-620 GCF_000622305.1 Nannospalax galili | reverse complement strand
GAAAATCAAAGAACACATTCCTAAATGATGAATGGGACAAAGAAGAAATTAGGAAAGAAATAAAGGTATTCCTGGAACTAAATGAAAACGACAATACGACACAACAAAACCTCTGGTGCGTGCTGAAAGCGGTCCTTAGAGGGAAGTTTATAGCTCTAAGTGCCTACATCAAAAAATCAGAAAGAACACAAATAAATGACTTAACATTGCAACCCAAGAAGCTTGAAAAGCAACAACGAATGAAGCCCAAACCCAGCAGACAAGAAGAAATAATGAAAATCAGGACAGAAATTAATGAAATCGAAACAAAGAAAACAATAAAAGAATCAACGAATCCAAGAGCTGGTTCTTTGAAAAGATAAACAAGATTGACAGAACACTAGCCCAGTTAACCAAAAGAAAGAAAGAGTACCTCCAAATAAGCAAAATCAGAGGTGAAAGGGGAAACATCACAACAGACACCAAAAAGATACAGAACATTATAAGGGAATACTTTAAAAACCTATATGCTACTAAATTTTAAAACCTAAAAGAAATGGACATATATCTAAAGGAATGGCAACCAACACAACTAAACCAAGAAGAGATGAGCAGCTTAAACATACCCATAACACACAAAA
>NW_008347593.1:219-486 GCF_000622305.1 Nannospalax galili | reverse complement strand
AAATTTTTAGGTTTACAGTTGAATTAATACAATTATACAATTTTGTACTCAGTGTAAACCCTATGAGACATAATATTAAATGAGGTTTTAACCTCTTAAAAAGATCTCCATTTCATTATTAAAATGCACATTTTCATACACAAAAATTCATTTTTAATGCAATTGACACTAAGATGTTTGCACATGTGTTTCTAACCTCTATATATCTGATTATTACTAGTCACAGTCGATTGCTTCTTAAAGCTACCATAGGAAACCATTTAAAAC
>NW_008347593.1:0-116 GCF_000622305.1 Nannospalax galili | reverse complement strand
ATTTAATAACTGCATGATTAGAAGAAGCATTTCATTACAGCTTTAACATATCACTAACACACTCTAGAGCAAGGATACATCTCTTTCAAACGTGGCTGTAAATTTTTAGGTTCACA
>NW_008347592.1:0-615 GCF_000622305.1 Nannospalax galili | reverse complement strand
TGTCTTCTGCTCCTGTATTATTTTATATTCTTCCAGGAGCACACAGGATTCGTTTCTCCACTTCCCCACCCAAACATGTGGTTTTTTTTTCTTGGTTTAAATAAGATATCCAAGATAAACAAAACACAAAGAAATCCAGTAGATCTTTCATGAAATGGCTAATGAAGTAATGTCCCATTTTAAAATTGGATTATTTCATTTTCATTTTTATTATGCACACGTGTGTGCCCTTGCACATGTGTTGTGTGCATGCAAATCCCCCAGCATGCATGTGGAGATCGAAGGATAGGTCATGGGAGTCACTTCTCTCCTTTTTCCAGGAGAATTCTGGCATTGAACATGGGTTTCTGGCTTGGCAGCAGGCTTCTCTACCTGCTGAGCCATCGTGCACTGACCGTTCATTTTTTTCTTATCGTTGGGTTGGAGTTATTTTTATTCCTGAGGTACAAATCCCTCACTGGATGCTTGACTCACATAAGTTTTCCCCTCTGTGTGTTGGCTTTTCATTCTCTTTATAGTGCCCTTGATGCATAAATGTTTCTAGTTCATTTTGTTGATTTGGGATCAGTTTTCTTGAGTATGTATTTAGTCTGTTTGAATGTGAGTGAGGGGTAA
>NW_008347591.1:4956-6143 GCF_000622305.1 Nannospalax galili | reverse complement strand
GAGGGAACATTGAGCACCGTGTTTGCATATTGAGCTTATTGATGAAAAAATTGATTGTTGTAATGACACAATGGCACATTGTGATCTCACACTGGGGGATTGTGAGGGGACATTGAGCACCGTTTTTGCATATTGAGCAAGGTGACAACACAATGGATTATTGTCATGACACAGTGTCGCATTGTGATGGCACAATGGAACATTGTGAAGTCATAATGTAACGTGATGGCACATCGGAGCAACATAATTGCACATGGAGCCATAGTGTTGGCACATTGGAGCATTGTGATGGTACATGAAACATTGCAATACGAAATTGTAATATTGTGATGACACATCGGTTCATTATATTTGCACAGTGAGCATTGTAATGACACATTAGGAGCTTTGTGAGGGGCCATTCAGCATTGTGATGTCAAATTGAGCATTGTGGTGACACATTGGAGCACTATGAAATCACAGTGAAGTATTGGGATGTCACATTGGGGGATTGTCTGGGGACATTGAGCACCATCTTTGCTTATTGACCATGTTGAGGACACTATGGATCATTGTAATGACACAATGGTGCATTGTGATCACAAATTGAGCATTGTTGTCGCACAATGGAACATTGTGAAGTCATATTGTAACATTGTCATGGCACATTGGAGCAATATAATGGCACATGGGGCCATAGTGTTGGTTGATTAGAGCATTTTGTTGTCACATTAGAGCTTTTGATGTCACATTGGAGGATTTTTGGAGGATATTGAGCACGTGTTTGCATATTGAGCATGGTGACAACAAAATGGATCATTGTAACAACACGATGTTGCATTGTGGTGGCATAATGAGCATTGTGATGGCATAATGGAACATTGTGAAGTCATATTGTAACATTTTGACGGCCCATTGGAGCTACATAATGGAACATGGAGCCATAATGATGGCACATCGGAACATTGTGATGGCTCATGAAACATTCCAATACCAAACTGGAATATTGTAATGACAAATTGAGGCATTATATTTGCCCACTGAGCAGTGTGATGACACATTAGGGGCCTTGTGAAGGGACATTCAGCATTGTGATATCAAATTGAGCATTGTAGTGACACATTGGAGCATTGTGATGTCACACTGGAGCATTGGGATGTCACAGTCAGCATTTTGGAGACACATTGGAGCATTGTTTTGTCACATTG
>NW_008347591.1:0-1035 GCF_000622305.1 Nannospalax galili | reverse complement strand
AACAGAAAAAGCTCGGGACCAGATGGATTTCTAGCAGAATTCTACCAGACATTTAGCTTAAACTTAACCCTAACACTATCCTGAACTCAAATCCTAACATAAACACGCCCCTAGACAAAAACCTAATCCTAATCCTAACCCTAAACCTTATATTAAACCTGAAACTAACCCTAGATGTAATCCTAAACTTAACCCTAAACATGACTACAAACCTAAGCCTAAATGTAGCCACACCCTATCTAAAATACAATGATTGCCCTAACCCTGAATTTAAACATAACCCTGGCCCTAACCCTCACTCTAAACCTAGCCCTACCTCAGTCTCAAACATTAACCTAGCCCAACCTCTTAACCTAAGGATAACACTAATAGTAGACCTAGTCCAATCTTCACCCTAAACCTACTCCTAAACCTAATGTTAATTATAACCCTAAACTTATGCCTAGACCTACAGCTAACCCCAACACTGACTCTAAACTAACCCTAACTCTTACAGTAAATGTAATCCTAAACATAAACTTAGCCCTATCCCTAAACATAACCCTAGCCCTACTCCGAACGCTAACCCAAACTGTAAGCGAACCCTAATACTAACCATAATTATATACCTTAGACCCAACCTGATCCTAACGAAAATCTTAACCCTAATCCTTCGCCTACCCCTACACCTAACAATAAAACTAAGCCTAACCTTGAATATAACCCTAACCCTACCCTAACACCACCCTTAACCCTAAACTTAACCCTAAACTTAAACCTAAGCCTCACCTTAAGTATAGCGCTAGCCCTAAACCTAACCCTAAACCTACCTGTATCACTAACAGTAATTCTAAACAGAAACCTGGACCTAAACCTAATTGTAGCCCTAACCATAAACTAACCCTAACCATAAAACTAAATCTATCCCTAAACGTAAACCTAGTCCTAAAATCAACCTTAGCTCAAACCTATCCAAACCCTGACACTAATCATAAATATGTACCTTAAACCCAAACCTTAACATGAAACCTTGCCCTAACCCTCAGGATTACTGTA
>NW_008347590.1:0-747 GCF_000622305.1 Nannospalax galili | reverse complement strand
AGGGCTAGGGTTGTGTTTAGATTTAGGATTAGAGTTAGGGTTAGGAGAAGGGTTAAGGTTAGATTCATTGCTAGGAAAATTTAGGGTTCAGTTTATGATAGGATTTGAGTTATCTTCGGGGATTGTTTTAAGGTTAGATTTATGGCTAGGACTACCATAAGGGCTGGGCCTTGGTCAGAGGTTAATATTGGGTTAGGGATAGTCTTATGTCTCGTGTTAGTTTTAAGATTGTGTTTAGGGTTAGGTTTAACGCTAGAGTTACGGTCACGTTTAGGATTAGGGCTAGGGTTAGTGTTAATATTAACAAGAGAGTTATGTTTCAGATTGGTTCTAGGGTTATGTTTAGGATTAGGATTAGAGTTAGGGTTAGGGTTAGGGTAAGAGTTAGGGTTACTTTTAGGGTTAGGCTCATGTTTGGGTTTAGCTTTAGGGTTAGGGCTATGTTTAGAGTTAGGGTTAGGGTAAGGGTTTTTTTTTTAGGATTTGGGTTAGGTTAGGGCTAGGGTTAGGGTTAGAGTTAGGTTTTGGACTAGTGTTGGGGTTAAGCCTCAGGTTAGGGTTATGGTTAGAGGTTTGGTTAGTGCTAGAGTTATGTGTATGGTTAGGCTTAAATGTAGGATTAAGGTGAATGTTCAGACTAGGGTTAAGTTTAGTGTTATGGTTAGGGTTAGGTTTAGGGTTAGGTATAGGGATAGTGCTTGGCTTAGGGCTAGGTCTAGGGTATGTTTAGTGTTATAGTTTGTTTAA
>NW_008347589.1:0-1637 GCF_000622305.1 Nannospalax galili | reverse complement strand
TACAGTCTCAAGTTTTATTTTTATTTATTTATTTTTATTTTATTTATTTTATTCCAAAGAGAGGCAATTTTTAATACATTTTCCAGAAATAACTTGAAGCAGGTTACATATATATATGGCTGCAAAGGAACGAGTGCCTATGGACACCGTTCCCCCTCTGAAGAGGTAACCCTAAAATCTTTTTTTTTTTTGGTCTTTTTGAGACAGAATCTCCCTGTAGCCCCAGCTGTCCTGGAATTCACTATGTGGACCAGGCTCGCCTTGAACTCACAGAGATCGGCCTGCCTCTGCCTCTGGAGTGCTGGGATTAAAGGCGTGCACCACCACACCAGGCTATTAACCATAATTTTTTGTGGTATTTTTGAGACAGGGTCTCCCTGTAACCCCAACTGGCCTGAACTCATTATGTAGACAAGGCTGGCCTTGAATGCACAAAGATATGTTTGCCTCTGTCTTCTGAGCGCTGGGACTAAAGGCATGCGCCACCATGCCCGGCTCATTATTTATTTTTTAAGCATAGGAAATTCTTTTCATTCATTATTTTCATTTTATGTGTCTGAGTGTATTGTGTACATGTATGTAATTGCACATCTTGTGCAATGCCAGGGGAAGTCAGAAGAGGGCATTGGATCCTTGGAACTGGAGTTATGGATGGTTGTTAGCTGCCATGTGGTTGTTGGGATTTGAACCTGGGTCCTCTGCAAGAACAGCCATCTCTCCAGCCCCCTTATTTTTATTTTTTTGAGATGAGGGTCTCTCTGTGCAGACCAGACTGGCCTTGAACTCACAAAGCCCCACTCTGTCTTCCAAATGCTGGGATTAAAGGTGTGTGCCACAATACCTGGGGGCCATTTTGTTTTTAATTCTGTGTGTGTGTGTAAGTATGTGCACATGAATCAAGTCCTGAAGAGGCCAGAAGAAAACCGTTAAATCCCCTGGAGCTGGAGTCGTAGGCAGTTGTGAACCACTTGATGCGGGTGCTGGGAGCCCAAATTGGGTCCTTTGCAAGAGTAGTATGTGCTCCAGCTGGGAGTGCTGGTGCAAGCCTTTAGTCCCAGCACTCGGGAGGTAGAGGCAGGAGGATCTCTCTGAGTTCAAGGCCAGCGTGGTCTACATAGTAAGTTATTGGGAGAACACCCAGGAGGAGCTGCCAGGTTAGTATTGACTCTGTTTCCTCTTGTTTGCCTGTGTGAATAGTTTTTTGTACACATGATGTGTGTGTGGGTGCATGCGCCATGGCATCAGAGAACAACTTTTAGGAGTTGGTTCTCTCTTTTTATCACATGGGTTCTGGGGATTAAACTCAGTTTATTAAGCTAGGTGGCAAATACCTTTAACCATTAAGTCATCTTTTAGCCCCTAAAGTGGTATTTCTTGAAAATTTTTTAAAAAGTGGTTTTTTTTGTGTGTTTTTTTTTTACACTTTTGAAAAATGTTGTGCATGCACGTGGGTGCCACATGCAAATGCCATGGTGCCTGTGTGGAGGTCGGACAGACAATTTTCTGGAGTTGGTTCTCTCCTGCCACCTTGTGGGATCCCGTGGATTGAACTTGGGTTATCAGGCCTGAACTCAAGCGCTTCTGTCTTCTGTCTCATCTTGAAGGCCCCTTTCTGTTTTTTTGTTTTGTTTTTTTTT
>NW_008347588.1:0-212 GCF_000622305.1 Nannospalax galili | reverse complement strand
GTCTTGCCTTCATGTGTCTTGGGGCCTGTACTTAATATTATTATTATTATTATTATTTGTCTTTTTGAAACAGGATCTCCCTGTAGCCCCAGCTCTCCTGGAACTCACTATGTAGACCAGGCTGGCCTTGAACTCACAGACATCCACCTGTGTCTGCCTCTGAGCACTGGGATTAAAGGTGTGCACCACCACACCTGGCTTAATATTAATTT
>NW_008347587.1:0-231 GCF_000622305.1 Nannospalax galili | reverse complement strand
TCCCAGCACCCACATGGCACCTAACAACTTTCCATAACTCCAGTTCCAGGGAATCCAATAGCGTCTTCTGTCCTCCATGGGCATTGCACAACATGGGTGCACTTACGTGCATACACATAAAATAAAAATAATAAATAAAATATTAAAAATAATAATACAACTTCAGCATGTGTTCTAAGATAGAAAATTCATTTACATTTATACCGGGAGTAGTTAGGCACAATAACATTA
>NW_008347586.1:0-268 GCF_000622305.1 Nannospalax galili | reverse complement strand
CACAATAAATAAATGAATAAATAGGCTGGGGTTGAAACTCAGTAGTAGAGCACTTGACTAGCATGTGTAGGGCCTTGGGTTCGATCCACAAAACAACCAAAAAAAGCCTTTTTTTTGTTGTTTGGTATCAGTCAGGGTACTCTAGTGGAACAGAACCAATAGAATGAATGTGTGTGTGCGTGCGTGTGTGTGTTGTGTGTTGTGTGTGTGTACAGATAGATGATAGATGATAGATAGAGAGATAAAGAAGTTATTAAATCATCTTACT
>NW_008347585.1:0-785 GCF_000622305.1 Nannospalax galili | reverse complement strand
ATATGCAAAAGGGTGCTCACGGTCTCTTCACAATTCTGCAATGTGACATCAGAATATTACAGTATGATCTCACAAGGTTCCTTTGTGAAATCACCATGCTCCAATGTGCCAACACTGGCCAAATGTGCCATTATAATGCTCCATTGTGCCATCACAATGTTAAAATATGACTTCACAATGTTCGATTTTCCCAACACATGTCATTGTGCATTTACAATCTGCCAGTGTGTCATTACAGTGATCTACTGTTTTGACACCATGATGATAGGCAAACACGTTGTCAATGTCCCCTCATAATCCCCCAATTTGACATCACAGTATTTTAATGAGACATCACAATGCTCCAATGTGACATCACAATGCATAAATGTGCCAACACAATGGCCCCATGTGCCATTATATTGCTCCAATGTGCCTACAAAATATGATTTCACATTGTTCCATTGTACCATCACAATGCTCATTGTGCCATTTCAATCCATCATTGCATCACAACAATGATCCATTGTGTCATCAACATGATAAATATGTCACGACAATGATCCATTGTGTCGTCAACATGATAAATATGCAAACATGGTGCTCAATGTCCCCGCACAATCCTTCAATGTGAATTATGGTGCTCAATGTGATATCACAATGCTCCAAAGGGGAAACACTATGGCCACATGTGCCATTATATTGATAAAATGTGCCATCAAAATGTGACAGTATGACTTCATAAGGTACCATTAGGCCATCAAAATGCTCATTGTGCCATCACAATGCACCACTGTCTCATTCCA
>NW_008347584.1:0-376 GCF_000622305.1 Nannospalax galili | reverse complement strand
AATGAACAGCAGACCCCAATCTTATCCAAAAAATATTGACAACTGATTACCAGTAGATGAGGAACAGCTCACCCTCCTAAAACAAAGACCACTAGATAGGCTGACTAGATTCACCAGAAGGGCAAGTAGTGGGAAATGGCTGAGGGTGCTGACAACACAGCAGACAGTAGCAAGGATATCAGAGTATAAGGGCTCTAGTGGGGAGAGGGAGGCTATGGGAGGGTGCTATCTGGGAAATGGGTGTAAAAATAAATAAATATTTTAAAAAATTTAAAAAAATACTGCTTCAAAGCATAAAAATGTGTTCCTTAATAATTGGTGGATGTGAAAAACATTACCATCGAAATCTACTTGATGACTTTATATCCATGCTCAG
>NW_008347583.1:0-557 GCF_000622305.1 Nannospalax galili | reverse complement strand
GGAAATATGGATTCAAACTATTGAGAATTATGTATTTCTTTAGCCCATAAACTGAGTTGTTTAGTTTGGGAGTATTTAGTTTTTCAAGTTCTTTACGTTTTCTAGACATTAATCCTTCCTCACATGTACAACTATCAAAGGTGTAAGAAAAAACATTTTTAATTAGAATTTTTACTTGAATTTTACAGTATATTTAAACAAGTTTAGACTCCCTCCCCTATCTGCACCACAATTAGAGCACTCCTGCCAGATTTTGTGTACTCTGCCTTTTATTTAATTATTTAATTAATAACCATATAATTAGAAGAAGCATTTCATTACAACAGCATTGACATATTCAATTTTCCAGAGCTAAGATGCATCTCTTTCAAAATTGGCTGTAAATTTTTAGGTTTACAGTTGGATTAATACAGTTATACAATATTGTACTCTGTATAAACCCTGTAAGACATAAAATTAAATGAGATTTTAAACTTTAAAAAAGATCTCCATTTCAATATTAAAATAGTTTCATACAGAAAAATTCATTTTTAATACAAGTGACACTAAGATGCACA
>NW_008347582.1:0-714 GCF_000622305.1 Nannospalax galili | reverse complement strand
AAACTGGGGAAATCTCTTCCTTTAAGAATTATCATGTTATTGAAACAAAATGAAAATCAAAAGATACATGAGTTCCATGTACAAATATGATGTCATTTGGACCTTCATTTGTGATTAATAATGAGGCGTGGTTTCCCCCAAAAGGAAAATATAGCATGCAATCTCTAGATGCCCTGCTGCCTTTTACAAGAGTTTATTATTTTAATCCTGAACAAGGAACTATGTGTGCTAAAGTTTGGCATAAGGAAAAACTTCTTGGCTTAAGGAAACTCCCTCTTGGATAGAAAGATTTGCTAAGTCAGTAAAAAGCTGAGGTGCATGACCTCTGAACAAAAATTGCCTATTCTTTTACCAAGGCTAAAAGCGATTCAGAAAGCCCTTAAAGATAAATGGCAACAAAATAACAAAGGATATTGAAATGAAGAAAATAATCATATGACTCAAAGAATACAAACCGTTCAGGAAGAAATAGCAAAAGGGACAGGAGAAAGATAAATTGCATAATTCGTTAGACAATAAATAAAAAGAGCTGGTTATTCCCGTTCCCATGAGAAAAATAATTTTCTCAAATATAGACACCAACCTGTAAATATTAAAATCAAAGAATTAAAGGGAAAATGGGGACAGACTGTATTACATGTCTATGGTAAAAAAGAAACTGGAAGGCTATATAGAAAACAATAAAGATGTTGCTTGGCTATGTTAAGAAAAATT
>NW_008347581.1:410-475 GCF_000622305.1 Nannospalax galili | reverse complement strand
TCAAAAGAGAAATTAAGAAAGAAATAAAAGTATTCCTGGAATTAAATGAAGGACAATATAACATT
>NW_008347581.1:0-374 GCF_000622305.1 Nannospalax galili | reverse complement strand
CTGGAATTAAATGAAAAGGACAATACAACACAACAAAACCTCTGGGACATGCTGAAAGCGGTTCTTAGAGGGAAGTTTATAGCTCTAAGTGCCTACATCAAAAAATCGGAAAGAACACAAATAAATGACTTAACACTGCAACTCAACACACTTGAAAAGCAACAGCAAACAAAACCCAAACCCTGAAGACAAGAAGAAATAACAAAAATCAGGGCAGAAATCAATGAAATTGAAACAAAGAAAACATTAAAAAGAATCAACAATTCCAAGAGCTGGTTCATTGAAAAGATAAACAAGATTGACAGACCACTAGTCCCATTAAACAAAAGAAAGAAAGAGCACCTCCAAACTAACAAAATCAGAGATGAAAGGGG
>NW_008347580.1:7927-8341 GCF_000622305.1 Nannospalax galili | reverse complement strand
GAATGATAGTAGGTTCTCCACTATGGCCTGTGACCTGTCTAGCCACAGATTTTTGGGCCTGATAACACAGTATGGATTCCACCTCATCTAGGTTCCTAAGTCTTAGTTCCTCCTTGTCACATCAAACGTGTGCCCTGTGACTATGAGTTCATCGATTTTCTCCTTCCCTTCCTCTCCTCTTCTCCCCTTCTCTTTCCTCTTTTTTCCTTTTCTGAGTGGACCAGTCTAGCTATTTTGCCCAAGCTAGTCTCAAAATTCCTGAGCTCAAGCTATTCTATCTCAGTCTCCCAAGTAGGTGAACATACAGCTACCTATCAGCTCACCTGGCCGATTTCATTGTTTATTACTTTCCCACAATATAAAAGTTTGAGAAATTTGAACAAAATATACTTTTTGCAAAACTGATGGCTAATT
>NW_008347580.1:6998-7733 GCF_000622305.1 Nannospalax galili | reverse complement strand
CAGCATTTATGACACTTATAGGATGTAGTGCATTATGTTGTGCACTTTTTATCACAGAGAAATCACACCATGCTGTGCAGTAGGCAGTTTCCTTACACCATAGAAAAAGACAAGCTTTACCAGATTTTATATAATTAGTATTCAAGAATAAGTCCTAAGCTTGAGCAATTAAATCTTAATTGTGCAATTCACATTAAAATATGTATTTTGTTGTTTTTGTTTTGTACGTATTTACATGAGACTATGGGGAGTTTCTTCTAAATCTTAATTGTGCAATTCACATTAAAATACGTATTTTGTTGTTTTGTACATATTTACATAAGACTATGGGGAGTTTCTTCCGCTAAACAAAATTTTTCAAATTAAGCAACAACATCCTGTCCAAATAGATCAGCTGATTTTGGCCTATCTGAAAAACAGATGAAATATATGAAGATTTAACAAGCAAGAGAGTCCTGCACCTGTCTTTTGTTCCCACAAACCAGCCTCCCATCAAAGAATCAACCACCACAATACCTACCATAAATTTATTAGCTAAGGAAAGAGGAAATAAAATGCGATCCCCAATCAAGGCAGAAGAGCTACAATAAAAACAGATCCTGGCATAAAGAGATGTGATACCTAGAGAAAAGGACTTTCAAAGAGCCACTGTACATACTTTATGGGTTTTAAGGAAAAGAATAGAAGGGGTAAACAGAAAATCTCAGTAGAGAAATTGAAACTCAAAAAAAAAAA
>NW_008347580.1:2556-6018 GCF_000622305.1 Nannospalax galili | reverse complement strand
AAAAATTAAAAATTAAATTAAATTTCTCTCTATATAAGACTATGGATAATCCTTACTACCATCAACTGAGTTGTATCTATCCACTAGAAATACAAACCTTGATACCCTAGCCTAACATGATTATATCCGGAATCTTAGTACAAACCTTGATACCCTAGCCTAACATGATTATATCCTGATATAGGAATCTTAGGAAATGATTAAGTTTAAATGAGCTCATAATTGTGGTGTACTAGTTAAACAGAATTGGTGTCAGTTGTAAGAGAGAAATCTTTCTCACTTTCTTCAAACAAATGAGGGATAGGATATTTGAGCACACATGAAGTAAGTAGCCTTCTACCACCCAATGAAGAGCCCTCAATAACACTCTGACATTTGTTGGAACTGTGACCTTGGACTCCCCAGCCTGTAAAACTGTAAGTGACCTAAGACACTCACAAACACCATGTTGAGCAAAAGAAACCAGATACCAACGATTACATGCCAGTTCATTTAATTACAATGCATTCACAAACAGGTAAGATTGGTCAATAGACCAGGGTAGTAGGTGAGGGACTGAATTGATATTGGTATCAGGAATCTTTCTGGGGTGCAATAAATATTTTATACCTTGATGCATACATTTACCAGACCATAAAATTATACTCTTATTATTGTGTATTTCACTGGATGCTGTATTTCTACAAAACTTATTAATTTTCAAATGTAATAAACCATGTTTCTATAACATAGTAGGAGCCAAAATTAAACTAGGCATTTAGTGTTCCTGAAATTGGTGAGATGATTTTGAAATTTCTAACTATAATAGTAGGGTCATCTTCTTGGAGCTCTGTCCAGTTTTCCTCACATATTTAGATGCTTTCTTGTAAGCACACAAATATTTTCTTGAAGAGCCAAAACTTTCATCATTCTTTCTGGCATAACTGTAATGTGGCATTTCTATGTGACACATTACTGTAGATGCCACATTATATAGTTGTGCCTGAATAAAAGTAGCCTGACTCTTACCATCCTTTAAATGCCAAGAGCAAGCAGACTCAAACTGCTGAAAACCTGTTCTTTCAGAATTCTCTCAGAAATGTGCTCACAAATAAGGGCTAGCTTTGTTTTTCATTGAAGCTCTAAATCCAACATGAAATGGGAAAGTAAATGCAGAATGGTCTTATCAGAGAAGAAGTTTGGCCTTTCTGATCACTACTGACTTAGAATTGCACACATATAACTACAGGCAAATACCGTCTATTGTTTTCAACACAAATGTGATAATTATCTCATTGTTTTCAATGAGATAAGTGCTCTTTGCAGTGCTTTAATATATGAAGCATAATGCACACATTCATATGTTATTTTGAGTGGAGTGCTAGGAAGAATCATGAAGAATTAAAGTCATATGCCCAGTACAGGATGAGCACATGGCTTGGTTAAGTTGTCTACATTATAAACAAATTAAGATATTAACTTTTTGGCTACAAGGAGAGGTAAAAGCCATCTGCCCAGAACATGCCCATATTGTAAAAATCATTCCCACATATCTCTGTTGCCTTCTGCCGCTGTGAAATTTGTTCTAGCCTCAAATACTCCAGCTCATTGGATGAGGGTTTGTATACAAGGCTCTCTCTAGTCTTACTGAAAAAAAAAAAATATTTTATTATTTTTATTTTATGTGTATGAGTGTATTGCCTGCATGTATGTGAGTGCACCCGTGTCATGCAATGCTGCTGAGGTCGGAAGAGGGCTTCGGATTCCCCTGGAACTGGAGTTAAGGACTGTTCCTAGCTGCCATGTGGGTTCTGGGAATTGAACCCGGGTCCTCTCAAAGAGCAGTCAGTGCTCTTAACCACTGAGCCATGTCTCCGGCCTCATCTATTCACTTACTTTTAATCCTTATGAACCGATTTACATAAAGATTTTTTAACTTTTACAAAAACTTTATTGAGAATTTTATACATGCACATAGGGTGTTTTGATCAAATCCATGCCCATTCCCATCCCTCCAACATTCCCCCCTCTGAAGAAATAACGCTAAAATCTTTTAAGGATTAGGCACAAACTCCCAAATACTTTACTTTTGATATTTTGACATTTTTGGCCTTTGGAACAGAGTGTGTTACTATTAGGCCCAATAGAGAACATAGAATTTGATCTTTAATCACTCTGACAAACTTCATCTGATTAGATACAATTTAGACCACCAAGATTTAAAGTGATTATCAATGCAGTTGTTTCAACTGCTACTATATGTGGCTTTGTTTGCTATAAATTGTCTTTTTTCTTTATTCTTCCTGTCTTCCAATTTTTCCACTTCGTAGTATCTCTAGTTTTAATTTTTATATACTAATAGATTAGGTTTTTGACGTATATATCTTTGAAGAAATTTTGACATTTAACAAAAGATATATATCTTTCAGAGAAAGATTTTTAAAATTTTATTTTTAAAGAAGACATTTCTATTCACTCAAATATTATTACAAAGAAACTTTATGTTACAGAATACTTTGTTGGCAGAGTTTCTCAATGCTTCATGTTATTTAACTTTCTTGTAGTTTGTGTTATTTCTGAAAAGTTCATTATAATCTCATTTTTCTGCTCCTTTCATTTTTTATTCTTTTTGTTTCTTTTCCTGCCATTTGAATGCAACACGCATAACTATCATTTTATTGACATTTATCCTTCCTGGTGTTCAACAAGGTTTTTAAGTCCATTGTACATGAGCTTGAGGGAAATTGTAAATCATTATTACTTCAAATGTTACTTCTGTTCCTTTTCTTCCTTCTCTCCTTCCTCCTCCTCCTTGCCCTCCTCCTCACCCTTTCCTTCCTCCTCCTCCTCCTCCTCATCTTCCCTCTGGTATTTCCATTGGGCACATGTTATATTCCTTTTGTAGTTATGCCACAGTTCTTGGACATTCTAATCCGGTTGTTTTCCATCTTTTCCCCCTTCTTGTTCTTTTGTCAATTTTAATGACATAAGCTCTGGCTTAAAAATTCTTCCCTCGGCAATGCTTAGTTTACCAATGAGATGGCTAAAGGTATTCACGTCTCTCACAGTGTTGTTGATACCCAGCATTTCTTCTTGTTCTAAGAATTCCTATCTGTGGTTGCAATTATCATATATTCTTACATAATGGATAAATTGTGTGTTAAAGCCTTTTGTGTAATAGTCATAGATTTTAAAAGTTTGTTGTTCCTGCCCTATGATGATCTATGCGTCTCATTCTCTTTAAATTGAGTTCTTGCTTTTGTCCTTCACTATGTTTTCTGTTTTTTTCCATATTCAGACACAATATGCTAGGTAAAAGGGGCTGTGGTAAATAGACCTTTCAGAATGTAATACTAAGATGTTGGAGGAGGGCAGTGTTGGACAGTCCTGTGATTGAGTCTTCCTCTTTTATGGAGCCTGTTCTTGAGTTTGAACTTTCCAATTGTTTCTGTGCCCACCCACCTCTCAGGCAGGGCAGGATAC
>NW_008347580.1:0-681 GCF_000622305.1 Nannospalax galili | reverse complement strand
AAGGAACCTAGGGGATAAAGGGAAAGAAGGAGCTCAAGAGATGTGGGACCACAGGAGAAGGGTATTATCAAAAGAGAAATGGGGAAAATGGTGAAACTCTAAACGGGGAAACCAAGGCAGAGGGTTAGACAATGAGAGATAAATAGCGCTTAGCTAGTTTTAAAAAACCAGAGGGAACCATATTAGTCCAACAACCTAGTGACAAATTACACACACATTATCTCTACATGAGTCCATGTATAGCTAAAGGCTCTACATAGCAAGAAACAGTGCCAGACAGGAGATATCTTCCATTGAGTTGTTGGCCAAGGTGGTCCAAGAGACTCCAAAAATTACTCAGGCTTTTGCCACAGCCCTTGATGGCCTCCCAGAACTTGAAGGTAAGACCATATCTCCAAAGATAGAACACACATACATCAGACACAGGAAATAGAGCTGCAACTGACCTGGAAGCCACTTCCCCTGAAGGTGAGCTCTCATAGCTTTGGAGAATGCTTTGAAAATGCCAAGGGATCAATGGATGATCCAACATCAGCTTCGAGACCAAAACATCAAAGGATGATCCAACACCAGCTTCGAGACCAAATCACCACATCAATGGCCAGCACAGCATACAAGAAGTCATTGATGCAGTAGTGACACTTTTATCTTGGGGGCAATCAACAGCTATCTAACTGGACT
>NW_008347579.1:1378493-1381397 GCF_000622305.1 Nannospalax galili | reverse complement strand
AGATTACTAAAAGGATAGACACTTGTCTGGACTCATCTGCTTCGATGACTTGAAATAGATTTAATTTTTTTAAACATTTTTATTTTTTAAAATACTTTATTTTATGTGTGTGTGTGTGTGTGTGTTGCCTGCATATATTTGAGTGCACCTGTGTCGTGCAATGCCCGCGGAGGTCAGAAGAGAGCGTCGGATCCCCTGGAGCTGGAGTTACGGACAGCTGTTAGCTACCATGTGGGTGCTGGGATTTGAACCTGGGTCTTCTGTAAGAACAGCCAGTGTTCTTAACCACTGAGCCATCTCTCCAGCCCAAAATAGTTTTAATTTTTAAGGACAGTTTTAGGTTCATAGCAAAACTGAGCAAAAGGTACAGAAATCTCTGCTCCTACATATTCATAGCTTCCCTCTTTATTAGCATTTACCAGAGTGGTACATTAGTTACAACTGATGAACTTACATCATTAGCTCCTTATTACCCAAAGTAGTAGTTTATATCAGGGTTCTGGGTGTTTTACAGTCTATGGATTGGTCAAATGTACCATGACATGTATCCATCTTTACAGTATAATGCAGAATAGTTTCTCTAATTGAAGATCCCCTGTTTTGCCTCTTCATTGTTCCATCCTCTACCCTTGGCAACCACTGAGCTTTTCCTGTCTCTGTAGTTTTGTCTTCTCCTGACTGTCATATATATAGTATTTATTGCTTAAATATGGGCATATATTCTGAGATGTACATCACTATGCAATTTTGTATGAACATCAAGTGTGCATATTAAGATAAGTACACTATCCCTAAGTGATACAAACTTTTGGTACCATACTTGTATGTGTGTGACCTATTATGGTCTATTGTTGATAGAAACATGATTTTTTGGTGCATGACTGTAGCTGAAGTCATGTATTTTGTAGCTTTTCTGAGTAGTGTCTTTCACTTGGCAGTATGCAGTATGTATTTAAGTTTCTTTCATGTACTTTAATGGCTTGACAGGTAACTTTCTTAAGCACTGAATTATTATCCTTTGGGTGGATGTACTAGTAGTTTATTATCTGACTGAAGGGCATCTTGATTGTTTCTGACATTTTTCACTTAATAAAATTTGTTTATTTTGTTTTTTATTTTTGTTTTTTTTAAACAGTATTTCACATCAGACTGGCCTATAATTAACTCATCATGTAGCCCAGACTGGCCTCAAATTTGTAGTGATCCAGCTGCCATAGGCTCTAGAATGCATAGACTATTTAAATCTTAAGTCTAATCAGAGAGAAGAAAATTTTGGAAAGCATTATTTTCCTAGGGTTGTTTTGAAAAATGGGATGGAGAAGGAATTTTTTAAATAAATAAAAATAAAAACCACACATTGAATTTATGCTCATATATAGCGCAATAGTAAGTTTCAGAGTGGAGTCCAAGATATTGTGCATCTAGCAACTCTGTTAGAGTGGCTCTAAGTTTCTTCCTTTTCTCTGACTTTCTGAATCACAAGGGTCTGTTTTTGAGAGCAGCAGAAGAAATTCTGACTGAGTAGAGCAGAGATGGTAGTTGTTGGAAAGTTTGGAAGATGCCACTGTCTCCCAGCATTGATTCTTTCCTTCTTTTTGGAAATAGAGCTCACTGAGTTTTAGATCAGCAATTGGCCTGACAGTTACAACCCACATTTCTCATCTTATCGTGCAGCCAGTATTGGCCCTGATGCTAAGTTTAGCCAATGGGACGCACAAAGGAATGCTCTATGGAAATAGTAGATCATTCAAATATTTTTCTGGCAAATGACAACAACTGTAGTAACTTGTTGCCAATCAGCAATTTTTTTCTTGATTCTTTTAATCTGTTTCCTAATAAACACAAAAAGTTATTGGATAGATCATAAAAATATGGGAAGGCTGGGAAAAACCACTGGTGGAAAAGGAAAGTACAAAGGAAGATTAGGTTTACTGCAAAGATGAAGCCATTGGGAACTTAAATTATAATATTCTTGTCACTGCCACTGGATCTTGGGATACCACCAATGGCTTTCTTACAGTGGAGATTACATTTTTAAGGCATGAACGGAAAGTATTCTAAATCGACCTTACCACATAACAGTTCCCTCCCATTGAGCAGACCTAACGTTCAATAGAGAGCTGTTGATGACCCCCAATGCCGCTATTGCACCAATACAGATTCTTTGCTGGGCCAGTCACTGTTGTGTTTATTAGGCTTTGTAGCTGAGTAAGACCATTGATTAGTTTTCTCCCTTAGCATCTTGGATAGTATTCTCTAATATTTTGAGAGCCTGTCCTTAGGGTGAAGGCTTCCAGGTCTGTTCCAACTTGATTGCTCCAAGTCCTATGTCTGAAGTATGTCCTGTCTTCAGCAATAGGGTCTTAAACTTCAAGTTCTTGGAGGCAGTCAAGGGCTCTGGAAATAGTGTGTGTTAGTTTGGGAGTCTCTTGAACTACCCTGACCAACAACTCAAAGGGAAAGTTCTCCTGCCTGATGCTGTTTTGGTTAAATAATTTTCAGCTACACACATGAAATCATGTAGGCATATCTAAGGGATACACATACACAACACAGACACACACATGTATGCACACTCATACATATGTGTATTTTCCAATATGCTTTGGTGCTAATACAGTTCCCTTTGGTTTTTTTACACCATGTAAGCATTATCTCTCCTCTCTCTCCCCCTTTATGACTCTCCTTTCTTCCTCCTCAGTTAAAATACCCCCATTTCCCCCTTGATAACACCTATCTCCTATCTCCTACTATCCCCTTCTCTCCAGCTTCTACTTCCCCTTTAACCCCATGATTCCTTCCTATTTTCTTGGTTCCTGTGGTTACATTAGGATATATGCTCTTGTCTAGGATTTGGTCCTAAGATCCACAAATGAGACAGAAAGTATGTCGCTTGTTTTTCTG
>NW_008347579.1:1376640-1378150 GCF_000622305.1 Nannospalax galili | reverse complement strand
ACTGGAGTTACAGACAGTTGTGAGCTGCCATGTGGGTGCTGGGATTCGAACCTGGGTCTTCTGCAAGAACATCCAGTGTTCTTAACCGCTGAGCCATCTCTCCAGCCCCATAGTTGTAGTTTTTTAAGAGTTCTCCACAATGATTTCCACCAGCTTGCAATCCCACCAGCAGTGAATGAGGGTTCCCCCTTCCCCACATTTGGAGTCATTTGTTCTCTTGATCTCAGCCATTTTGACTGGGGTAAGATGAACTCTTAAAGTAGTTTTGATTTGCATTTCTGTAATTACTAAGGATGTTGAACACTTTTAAAGATGTTTCTCGTCCATTTTTATTTCTTCTTTTGAAAGCTCTCTGTTCAGAGCCATACCCATTTTTAAATTGAGTCATTTGTTTCTTGATTCTTTGTTTTTTGAATTCGTTGTATATTCTGGATAATCATCATCTTATTCTGTGGCTTCCTCTTCACGTGATTGGTTGTTTCCTTTGCTGTACAGAGGCCTTTTAATTTAGTGAAGTTCAACTTGTCAGTTGTTGACCTTAACTCCTGAGTAACTGATGTCTGATTTAAAAAGTATTTTCCTGCACCTGTGTTTTGTAGGGTACTACCCATGTTTTCTTCTAACAGTTTCAGTGTCTCATGTTTCACATTGAGGTCTTTGATCCATTTGGAGTTAACTTTTGTGCAGGGTGATAGGTATGGGTCTAATTTCATTCTTCTATATGTGGAGATCCAATTTTGTCAGCACCATTGTTGAATATAGTCTTCCCTCCAATGCATATTCTTGGCACCTTTATCAAATATCAGGTGGTTGAAGTTCCATGCATTCATGTTTGGTTCCTCTGTTTTGTTCCATTGATCTACATGTCTGTTTTTGTGCCAGTACCATGTTTTTATGACTGTAGCTCTGTAATATAGTTTGAAATCTGGTATGGTGCTCCTCCAGCATTGCTCTTTGTGCTCAGGATTGCTTTGATTTTCTGGGATCTTTTGTGATTCCACCAAAATTTGAGGATTGTTTTTTCTATTTCATGGGAATTTTTGATTGGGATTGTTGTTTAAGCCTTTTAAGCTACTGATTAAAAGCTTGTATCTGAAGCTGGGTACAGTGGTGTATGCCTTTAATCCCAGCACTCTGGAGGCAGAGGCAGGCTGATCTCTGTGTGTTCAAGGCCAGCTTGGACTACCTAATGAGACCTTGTCTCAAACAGCTGAGGAAAAAAAAAAAAAAGAAAAAGAAAAAAACTATCTGAATATGAAAGAACTTCAGTTTTGTTGTATAGTGCTTATGCTCTTTAGGTCATACTTTATTTTCACATTCTCAAATGCTGTTGTCCCTTTCTAGCTTGCCCAATCTCTCTAATTTCTGAACTTCTTAATCAATATGATCATTTTATTGATATTAGAAGACCAAGTCAGACTTCCCTGTTACGTGCTATTATAGGCATCTACTCTTTCAATTTATAACTTTTATCACAGTTTATAATTGTGTTTGTGTGAATTTTACAGTA
>NW_008347579.1:1375625-1376209 GCF_000622305.1 Nannospalax galili | reverse complement strand
AAAGAAAAAAATATACTGAGAGAAACAAACTTGAACATTTAAAATGTTAAATGTCATTTTGTTCAAGTTTGGTCATTGGTCTTATATTTAATTCCATTCTTAGGCTTCATGGTATTCAATTTGTAAAACCTTGATAATTTTATTTGACTTAGAAAAGTATAAAATCTTTTTACTCAAACTCGTTTACCTTAAAATTAAAGAGCATATGAGGATATAATTAATAGTTTTAGTTGCCTTGAAGAAATTCAAAAATTAGGCCCTGGTGAAATGGCTCAGTGGGTACAAGTCTTGCACAGGGGCTAACATCCCAAATTTGATTTGTGAATTCCACAAGATGGCAAGAGAGAACTGACTCCTGAGAGTTGTGCTTCGACCCCCATATATTTGTGGTGGTCTACAAACTCCTGTACATATACACATTAACTTAAAAAAAAAGGAAATTCATGTATTAGCTTATATTTCTTAGTAAAAATTTAATAATAATACCTTTATTTTTTGCAGAGGTGACAGGTTGTATACTTGATTGAGCTGCTTCCACCTAGAAAATGTAGCAGATCTGAATTTGTATAAAAGCAAATATAAAT
>NW_008347579.1:1371822-1375497 GCF_000622305.1 Nannospalax galili | reverse complement strand
AGAATATATGTGATACAACTTTTATTCACAAACTCACTTAGTTTTACTCATTCATTAGTATAACTTTTTTTCCTGTTAAATACTTCTATTAACTGCTAAGCTTCTTTAAATCCTTGGGGGCATATTGTGGATCAAAGACTCTAAAGAGCTAATCCTGGTGTGATTCCAGCACTTGGGAGGCAGAGGCAGGCATTGAGGCTAGCTTGGTCTACATAGCAAGTTCCAGGGCAGCTGGGGCTATAGGGAGAACCTGTCTCACAAAACCCCAAACCTAATACTAAACCAGACCCAAACAAACAAAACAAAAAGATCTCTATGGAATATAAATTCAAGCTAGGTGCTAAACCATAAATAATAAGCATTAATTACATATGTCAGAAGGTGATAAGTATGGAGGAAAAATAAAGCAGAGAGGGACAGTTAAGTTTACAGTAGGATGCTCAACTTAGGTCTTACTGAGGAGGTGACATTTCAATAAAGACTGAAGCAGTGAGAAAGGTTATCCATACCAGACAAATGGAGGAAGGCATTCTAGGTAGAGGCAACAGCAAATACACAGATACTAGGCTGGAGCATGCCTGGTATACATGAAGGCCAGCAAAAAGGACAGTATGGTGGATTTAAATTACTGAGGGGAAGCTAAACCAGCTGAATAAACTTAGTTACTGAACAAGAGAAACGATAGCAAGAGTTAAAGAGTTGTTGGGAATGATGGAGCTATGTGAAGGATGAAGTTGAATTAGTTAAGCTGTACTTTGTAAGCCATTCTAAGGATTGGGACATCATCCAAAGTAAAATGTGGGGAGCGCTTGAAGAATTTTAAGCAAAATACTGATGAGATTTAATTTATTTTTATAAGGTTTCTGTTGGGGTACATATTGAGACTAGAATGTGGGGTCAGTGTGCCAGTTAAGAAGCTGTTTCTATAGTTATAATCAGATTATGAGCAGATTGGGTACAGAAGAAGCCATGGCATTGCTTGCGTACTGAATGTAATTTTAAAGTAGACAGTGTGATCTTCTGAGGAAGTGGATGAAGGAAGGCAGAAGAGGCAAAGATGATTTTGAGGTTTTTGACTTGAGCAGGTAAAATTGAGCAGGTAAAGATAAAGTTGCTTTTAATTGGTATATGGGTGATTTTTAAGAGAAAGATCAGTTCGATTTTGATACATCAATTTCTAGCTGTTTTTTAGACATCTGAAAGGAAATATTGAGATGCTATAGTGTCTTGAATTTGGTGGGTAGAGATCTTTACTATGGGTATCAACTGGGGTGTGCTTTCTTAAAAATATTAAATGAGGGCTGGAGAGAGAGCTCGGTGGGGAAGAGCACCAACTTTTCTTGCAGAGGACTGCAGGTTTGGTTCCTAGCACCCACATGGCCCTACTTATAACTCCAGTTCTAGGGGATTTGATGCCTACATGGGCATTGCATGACATGATTACAGATGTGCAGGAAGAATATACATATTAAGTAAAAATAAATCCTCAAAAATATTAAAAATATACGAGGAGCTAGAGAGATGGTGTGGCAGTTAAGAGCACTGGTTGCTTTTGCAGAGGACTAGGGTTCTGTTCCCAGTACCCACATGGTGGCTAACAACATTTGTAACTCTAGTTCCAGGGATCTGATGACCTCTTCTGACTTCCACAGGCAATGCACAACACAAGTGCACTTGCACACATGCAGGCAGTACATTCATACACATAAAATAATAAGTACAATATTAAATGAGAACTTAGTGGTACTTAGTCACAATAAGATTAATGAGATTACTAGGGAAGAGACTAATCACAGACCCGAGTAATCATATTCACAGAGTTCTGTATTAGGCATATGTGTTCTTATTTTAGAGAAGCTTCTCCAGTGTTGAAATACAAATGCTTATTTTTATAGTTTCAGTTTTTGTAGTACTTTGTTACCTATGGCTTTATAAACTGACTCTCGCTTTCACTCTAATTTTATATTTTCTATTTTCAACTTATCTGAATGGAAAACTTAAATCCTAAGAATTTTATTTGTTTTTATAGTGTGTTACTCTTTCAGTACTTAATCATGTTTATAGATTTCCTTCAAAGCATGGTACCTTAGTTCAGGATGTTGTAACAAAATACTACAGACTGTGTTGTTAAAATAACAGACATTTATTTCACACAGTTCTGGATGTTGGATGTCTCAGATCAAAAACTAGCAAAATTGGGTTCTGGTAAGGGCTGTCTTTCTGGCCTGCATATGATTGCCTTCTTGCTGTATTTTCCTGTGATCCAGAGCAAGAGCAAGGACAAGTGAGTGTGTGCCATGGTCACACCAATTCTATCACATGGCAGTTCTTAGAGTGAATATTTCTTACAGTCACTTAAATTTATGGAAAAACTCTTCCCAGCTCACAGTTAAGGTTATTTTGGGTAAGTCAATTAATCTGTCTAGTTACCAATTTCATATTCTATATAAAGATGTAATTATTCTTGTATGAATCTTGGGATGTCAACTCTATAAAAGTGATTTTGAATGTATTCCAACAGCATTCTCTGTGTGTGTATGTATGATGTATGCATGTGTTCATGTGGGTGTATAAATGTGTTCATGTGGGTGTATACATGTGTTCATGTGGAGGCCAGAGTTTGGCATTGTGTATCTTCCTAGATTGCTTTTCACCTTATTTTTGGAAATGGGGGTCATCAGTTGGGCAAGACTAGCTAACCAGTGAACTCTAAGGATCTACCTGTCTATTCCCAGTGCTGAGGTTACTGATGTTTGTTGCTGCAGCCAGCTTTTAGGTAGGTGCTGGCAGTCTTAACTCAGGTCTTCATGCTTGCACAGCAGGTACTGTGTCACTTGAGCCATTTGCTCTGTCTTGAAATGGTATTCTTAAGGACTAATACTATAGTAGCATTTTCTTTTTACTAAGAAGACATTTTGCAATAGCTCTTGATTTAGAAATCTTTTCTTGGCAACCAGATTTAATGCATTTTATTAACCTATAAAATTAGCATTTGTGAATAATGTTTGGAGATTAAACATAGTATTTAGATATTGACCATTATACCAGACTAATTAGATGGGAAGTTTAGTTTTAGTGCCTAGAATAAACTAATAAGATGGGCACTTCAGTGTTTGTGCCTAGAATGAATATTAACTTGTATGCTTTCCTTTTATATTTACTTATTGTAAATGTGAATATAATTTTGATGGCTGTAATTAATCAAAATAGGTCTTTAGAATGTTAAAATTACTCTTTTCTATGTACAGTTACCTTGATAATACCAGTGGTTTTCAGAACGAATGCTCTGTAAGGCTATGTAAGAAGGTGGGTGAGAAATGACTTTTCCCTTTCTGCTTCAACCATAGTGATACCACTTTGAAATAGTTTGTATATTGAAATTCCATGTACAGCTTTATTTTAAACCTATTACACCTTAGAACTAGGGCATTGAAAACCACTGATTCTGCTCATAAAATGACATGACATCATTTACCTGAATTGTAAGAACCAAACTGACATGAAGATGTTGGAGATTGCTTTTATTGAGCCTAGTACCTGTGTAGAATATTCTGGCTACTGTAAAGTATTAAAGGTAGTACTTGTTGAAGTTTTCTTGTATTGCTTTTTTTGAGAATTTCAGATTTCAGTACCCACATTTAAATCACGTTTGTTTTTGTAATTATAGTAAGCTAT
>NW_008347579.1:1359077-1370962 GCF_000622305.1 Nannospalax galili | reverse complement strand
AGCTGTCCTGGAACTCATTATGTAGACCAGGCTGGCCTTGAACTCACAGAGATCAGCCTGCCTCTGCCTCCTGAGTGCTGGGATTAAAGGCGTGCACCACCACGCCCTGTCTTAATTCTTTTTTGTTTTGTTTTTTTGAGAAAACATCTTCCTGTAACTCCAGGTGTTCTGGAACTCTTTATATAGATCAGGCTGGGTTTAATCTCAGAGATCCTTCTGCCTCTGCCTCTGCCGCCTGAGTGTTAGAATTAAGAGCATGTGCTGCCATGTCTGACTTCAGAATAATTCTTACTATAAGAAATGAAAAATTTGGGGGCTGGAGAGATAGCTCAGAGATTAAAAGCACTGGCTGCTCTTGCAGAGGTCCTGGGTTCAGTTCCCAACACCTACATGGCAGCTAACAACCATCCATAACTCCAGTTCCAGGGGATCCAGTGCCCTTTTCTGAATTGCTTGGGCATTGGACAACATGGGCTTGCATGAAGCAGGAATTCCCTGCCAATGTTGTGCCTCACATTCCTATCTGACACTTGACAATCTCCCTCTTCGGCAAAGACACAGAAGCCTCAAACACAGAGTTTTGGTCAAACAGTTATGTCCCATTAGAATATAAAAATAATAAAAATATTTTTATTTGTCATTTATTTATTTATTTATTTATTTATTATTTTTTATTTTTGTCTTTTTGAGACAGGGGCTCCCTGAAGCCCCAGCTGGCCTAGAACTCACTATGTAGATCAAGCTGGCCTTGAACTCACAGAGATACGCCTGCCTTGGCCTCCCGACTGCTAGGATCAAAGGCATGTGCCCCCACACCCAGCTTGTATTTTTAAAAACAAGAAATGAAAAATCTGCTGCTGAATAGATTAGTAAAAGAACAATTAATTCACCTGTCTGCTTTTTGGATGAACAAATATTCACAGCTAGGATTTTGTCTCCATATGTAACAACTAGAATTTTTCCTCATAGATCAGAAACTAGTACGTGAATCTCTTCATAGGTTTGGAGTGCCTTGAGGGAATTACAGTTTCCTTCATTTGAAGACTTGAAATATTAGTTGCCTTCCTTGTGGAAGCTAACATGTTTGATTCTATAATAGAAATCAGTATAAAAATTACTTGCATTATATAAATTAAGTGTATAAAATATGTTAGATATATTTCCTTAGGAAAACTTTTTATTATGCAAAATCATTAGACTATACTTTGGAAAGGAAGAAAGAACATAAATTATTCTGGAATTATTTTAAGAGAATTTTTGAATCTTTATAATACTTTATTTTATGAGATTACTTCTTAATAAGATTTACTTAAATGTATAGGGAACTTTACTTTTTTTCTTGGCTTGTATATTTATAATATCTAATAGCAGTATGTTTCGGAGCTCTGTTTTGCCTGGCATAATTATATTTAGTTTCCTTGAAAAGTGTAGAAGGAAATTTAATAATAATAATGTCATTGCTCCTCATATAAAGTCTCATTTATCTTTACAAAATCCTATGTTTTAGTTGTAACCTATACAAATAACATGAAGCTTAGGAAAGTTAAGTAACTTTGTTCAAGATTTCACAGTAAGTAGGAAAGCTAGATTGTACTCCATAATTCATGCTCTCAATCCTCTGTAGTCCTGAGGTGGTTTTCATCCATTCATCCGTGTATTGATTGGTTGAGCATTAGGCTAGTAAGGTAGTAATTGTGGGCTATGTTAAGGATTTTCATTTTATTTAATGTGTGATAAGAACTCATGGAAAGTTTTTGAGTATGGAAGTGATTGTTGTAGATTCATATTTTTAATCATTCTGGTTGCTCTGTGGACAGTTGGATTTGATGGGTAATATCTGTGAATGGAAATAAATAGACTAGTTTGGAAACTGTAGCTATGTTTTAGGCTAGAGTGGATGGTGAATTGGGCTAGGATATTATCTGTAGAGGACAAGTTCAGTAGAATCTGATGGGGTTATAGAATTAAAAAAAATCATTATTAGTAAGGCGTTTGTACTGAGACAAAAATCAAAATGGATGCTGGCCTTGGACTAGAGCAGCAATACTAGACTAGTCTTACCCCTAGTGTTACCTATTATAGAGAGATCTGGATTATCTAGAATGGGCTCAGAGAAATTGGGAAGGAAAGCAAGGCTGGTACTTGAAATCCTGACATACAGCCATAGTTGACTATCCCCAAAATCCACAGATTCCACAGATTAGACTGTAGATGGACAATACTTGAAATTTATATTTGTATACATCACCTCTATGTTGAACTTATATAGACAATTTTGCTATTAGTACCTAAACATAAAGTGTAATAACTGCATAGCATTTACACTGCATTAAGTATTTGCTATAATTTAGATCTGAGATGTCTCCTAAAAGCTGATGTATTGAATAAAGGCAGGTTTCTAGCTTGGCATTATTGGGATGTGGTAGAACTTAAAAAAATTGGGCCTAGTGGAAGATTTTAAGTCATTGGGAGTGTGTACACAATGAGGTTGTGGGATCCTGGTCTTTCCTGTTTCAGTTCTTTCACTCCCAGCTATGAGGTGAATAAGCCTTCTCTGCCATGTACTCCTACCAGTATGAGTAGTACAGGACGAACAGTAATGGGCTGAAAACTTCAAAAATTGTGAGCCTAAATAAATCTTTTCTCTTTATAAGTTGGTTATGTCAAGTATTTGTTATAGTAGCAGAAATCTAGCAGTAAGTTTATAAGTAATTTAGAAATAAGTATTTAGGAAATTATATATATATATGCATAATTTTATATTATAAAATTTAGGAAATTATATATATACATATATGAGCCAAATACTATGCCATTTTGCACAAGGAACTTGAGTATCTACAGATTTTGATATCTGTAGGTAGTGGTCCTGGACTCAGTCCTCTGTGGGTACCAAAGAGCTACTAAATAACAATTATTGACACATTTGTACATTTTAACATTTGAAAAGGTTATAATATCTTCATACTGATGAGTATAAAAATTGGTTGGTAGGATGTAGGTTGTAAAGTCTTTGTTTTGAGCAACTGGGTAAATGGGAGTGCCAGATGGTAAATATTGGTAAAGACATTGGGTTTACTGAAGAACAAAGTTAAAATTTTGTCTACTTTTTTATGACACTGAGGATTGAGCTTAGGCTTCACGTATGCTAAATATGAGCTCTAGCACTGAGCTGCATCCTCAGCCCTAAGGTTTTAGTTTTGATTTGTTAAGTTTGAAGTGATGATTATATATCCAAGAGAAAAATAATAATAGCTTGAATTCATGAGAGATTATGGGAATAGAGCTATTAATTTGGGAGGGATCAGAGTAAATTATTATAATAATTATAATAAAAGTTAAATAAAATAATTATTGTAAATTATTACAATAATTGTAGAGTGCCTATTTTACCTCAAGTCTGATTGTAGAGTACCTATTTTACCTCTCCAGTCTTAGGACTGGAGAGATGACTCAGTGGTTAAGAGCATTGGCTGCTCATACAGAGACCCCAGGTTCAGTTCCCAGCTAACCATTACTTGAGCTGATAGTAAATCATTATCTCTTGTTGATAGTGGAAGATCTTGCCTCAATTCAATGGCTATTGACTGATCAGCTTGGTCATTAATAAATGTTGAGGTAGCTGTGGAGTTTCCTAAAGTGAGATGTCAGTGAGGTTTGCAGTGTCAGTTTGGTTCCTCTATTCATGTACAATTTCTTAGTAGCAAGATGTCATACTGTTTGATAACATTTTATCCATAGCAGAACTTATTTCAAAATTGGAGCTAGTCCTCTCAGACTTCTTTATTAACCCTGGGTATGCAATATTCGTCCTGTCATTCCAACAGTGTTCCTGGAATCTTTACCAGTGGATTCTATCCTAGGAAGCCATTTTCTTTGCCCCTTCATACGAAGTAATTATTGGTTAAAATTTTATCACAAGACTGCAGCATTTCAGTTTATATGTTCATGTTCTACTTCCAGTTCCTTTTCTGTGTCCACCAGATTTATAGTTACTTTTTTTCCCTGTGGTTTTGAATCACGTAAAATTATCTGTGGGACTGATTTCAACTTCTTTGCAACTCTTTAATGTTGATATTTTGACCATCATAAATCCCAGATCCTCTTATTGATGTCTAGAATGGTGACACCCTTCTGTAAAGTTTCCAATGTAGTTTCTGCAGATTGACCAGTGGTAACTATGAATAAACTTGCTGCAGTGTCTACATTAGCCCTTGCTGCTGCATTTTTTGGAACTGGTTCTGTCCTTAGTCCTCATGAACCAGCCTCTACTGGCTCCAAACTTTTCTTCTACATCTTTCTTACCTCTAGAATTGAATGGAGTTAAACCCTTGCTCTGGTCTATATTCTGCTTTTTGAGTCTACTTTTATTTAAAGGAATGCTGCAGATAGTTTGATCTTTTATTCAAACCCCTACAACATCCATGCTAGCAATAAGGGTATTTCACTTTGTCATTCATGTTCTAGAGTAGTACTGTTAGTTTCCTTTAAGAAATTTTTTTTTTTTTTTTTTTTTGCATTCAGAACTTGGGGATGTATCTCAGTTTCAACTACTTTCCTTATTGAGCTTAGTCATTTCTTTTCTCTGTTTTTTGAGAGTGGATCTCCCTGTAGCCCCAGCTGGCCTAGAACTGGCTATGTCAACCAGGCTGGCCTCAGGCTCACAGAGATCCACCTGCCTCTGCCTCACAAGCGCTGGGATTAAAGGTGTGAGCCGCCACGCCAGGCTGAGCTTAATCACTTCTAGCTTTTGATTTAAAGTGAGAGATATTGGGGCTGGAGAGATGGCTTAGCAGTTAAGAACACTTGCTGCTCTTGCAGAGGACCAGGGTTTGGTTCCCAGAACCCACATGGTGATGCTAAACAGTCCTAACTCCAGTTCCAGGGGACCTCATGCCCTCTCTGGCCTCTAAGGGTGCTATACGTATGAGGAAGGGAAGAGAAATGGGGACTGACCAGTTATTGGGATAGTCAGAACACACATCACTTAGGGTTATTGTCTTATGTGGATGTGATTTGTGGTGACCCCAAACAGTAATGATGACACAGCTTGAAAATTGCAAATCTGATACAGAGACAGGAAGGAAGTAGTACATGCTGCTCTGAGATAACTGCTACAGACTTGCTTTGCTTAGGGCTGCCATTGACTTTTAGCTTATGTCAGGTGTAGTATCTGTGCAGTGCAATAAAATGAAGTGCAAAGAAAGCAGGCATGTATGCCTGTGGATGTAATTTTACTAGTTTCATGTAATTTATGTTACTTTTATACTTGTAAAAGAACTGTAAGCATGTCTGTTTAAGTATATTTTAGTTTCACCAGATTTAAAATCATTTGTGAGTCTTTACCTTTTATATTAGTCACTTTTCTGTTGCTGTGATATAAACACTGACCCGAGCCAGGAGCAGCAGAAGCTAAGCTCTCACATCATCACACAGGCACAGGAAGCAAGAGGGTGACTGGAGATCTGGCAAGGCTTAAGAACTCTCTAAGTCCACCCCCATGTGCTTCCTCCAGGATAGCCACACCTTTAAGATCTCCCAAAACAGCGCCATCATCTGGGGACAAAATGTCCAAACACTTGGAGCCTATGGGGGACATTTTCATTCAAACCACCACACCTTTTAAAAGTTTTTATTTCTTGAGAATTTCATGCTTGAGTACTGTATTTACATAATTTCTACCCTCCTTCCTCTCCAACTCTTCAAATGACCTCCCCCAATTTTGTTATCTCTTCTTTATTATGGTTACACATATGCGTGCGTGCGTGTGTGTATCTGTATACAAGTACACAACCTTCTGAATCTGTTTAGTGGTGCTTTTATGAAACAATTTAAAAATAGTTTTATTTATTAATTTTTAAAAATTTAAGTTTTTGAGGCTTGAATGTATGTATGTGCACCTGTGTTGTGCAGTGTCAGTGGAGGTCAGGAGAGAGTGTCAGATCCCCAGGAACTGGAGTTATGGATGGTTATTAGCTTCCATGTGGTTGCTTGGAACTGAGCCCAGATCCTCTGTAAGACCAATCAGTGCTCTTAGTTGCTGAGCTATCTCTCCAGAATCAAAATATTTTTTGACTGAATGATTATGTATCTCTTTATAACTTTTTTCACCTTCTACATTTTCTATAAATTCTTCAATCATCACTTTATATTAAATTTTGTGAATAAATCCTTTTATATATACATATAAATACTGAAGTTATTTTAGTTCTTACTGATTGTAAGAACAATGTGATCCTTATTTTCATATTTTAATAGCTTATAATTTATAAATGCTTTTTTATACTTTTTTTTTGTTAAAAATTAAAAACTTTTAATGTGTGGGAGTATGTTATTTCCATTTCATATGTGAAAGCTTGATGATAGGAAGGGAAGCAGATTTGTTCAGGGTCACAATGTTGGTAAGTGACAGCTGGGATTTGAGGGTATTGATTTCCGTTTTAATATTCTAGTAGTATACTAAGATAAATCTGAAATTTCATGTTATTTAAGCAATTTTTTTAGGTTGTGATATTCATTTGAGCATATTCAAATCTGATGATTCCCCCACTCCCCTTTAAACCTTTTATTTGCAAGTTAGGTGCAAGTCAGTATTTGAGACTGATTCCTTTTTTTATTTTTGGAGGGAAGACCTCTTGGAACAACAACAACAACAAAAAAAATCTCGCTATGTAGCCCAGGCTATCCTAGAACTTTATGTAGCTCAGGCTGGCCTTGAACTACTCTCAGTCTTCCTGCCTTAGCCTCTTGAGTGACGGGATTACAGGTATGTACCACTGTGTAGATTGATTATTATGATGAATATTATATTTTTAAGTTCTCCTAATCTATATTTAATATGGTTCTATATGATATTTGTTTAATCCAGTATGTTGTTTGATTTTTTTTTTAAATAGGTCCTGATTGCTCTTTGAATGTTCCTTCAACTGAGTCTTACTGGATTTTGCCCAATGTTAAGCCCTTCAGTCCTTCTGTAGGTCGTGCTTCACATAAAGCAGTTTTACATGGGAAGTTTATGTGGGTGATTGGTGGATATACTTTTAACTACAGTTCTTTTCAAATGGTCCTGAAGTAAGTATTTAATTTTAGATTTGTAGATTCTATTCTTTTAAAACTAAATTTCCTTGTCCAAATATATAAACGGCTGTTTTTGTGGCAGTACATACTTGTTGTCTTAGTTTGTTTCTTCATTGCTGTGACAAAACACTCTGACCAGTACCAACTTGGGGAGGAAAGGGTTTATTTGTCTTATAACTCCCAGGTCGCAGTTCATCAGGGAGCCCAAGGTAGGAACTCAGGGCAGGAACCTGGAGGCAGGAGCTGGAGCACAGGCCATGGAGGAACGCTGCTTACAGGCTTGCTCCCTCGGCTCCTGCTCAGCCTGCTTTCTTATGCAACACAGGCCCACCTGCCCAGGGATGGCACCACCCACAGTGGGCTGGGCCCTCCCACATCACTCATCAAGAAGATGCCCCTCAGACATGGCCACAGGCCAGTCCAATAGAGGCAATTCCCCGATTGAGGCTCCCTCAACCCAGGTGTGTCAAGTTGACACTAAAGCTATCCAGCACACTTGTTAAAATACAGATTTGGAACTATGTAAATTCAGTTTGTCCAAAGTTAATCATTTCTCATTGTACACAGGAGTTTGTTTTGTATAGAGCTTGTATTACTTCTCTAGAGTATTTTTAAATAAATTATGAATAAAAAAATATTAACTTGACACAAAGGTAGGCCGTGTGTTCTAGTTTGGTTTCTCCCTTACTGTGATAAACACCATGACCAAAAGCAAATTGAGGAGGAAAGGGTTTATTCGGCTCATAGGTTGCAACCCATCACTGAAGGAAACCAAGGCAAATTAGGATTGAATATAGAGTATGATGTTGCCCATCTGGAATCCTGTTGGTTAAACACTAGTGTAGAACTACAGTGTCCATACATAGTAGACTAGTAGAAATAATAATGATTCTTTGTGTCCCATAATCCAAGAGTAACTTGTTTTTATAAAACCTTTATACTACTGGATTTATTTTGCATAATTTAGAAGAATTATTAATAAATAAGTTATATTTGTGTATAGGAAATATATAATTCTCAGTTGATTTACTCCTAAGATGTGTGAAGACCATACATAAATATTACAAGCAAATGGCTATTGTAAATTGGGGGAGAATTTTTCATTTCTTTCCAAGAAAAACTGGACTTTTATTTTTAAAGTTCAGAAGAGCTTGTTTTTTATTTTTTATTTATTTATTTATTTTTGTTTTGTTTTTTTTTTGAGACATGGTCTTTCTGTAACCCTTCCTGGCCTGGAATTTCCTATGACCAGGCTAGCCTCGATCTCACAGAGATCTCCTGCCTCTGCCTCCCAAGTGCTGGAATTAAGGCATGTGCCTCCATGCCTGGCTAGAAGAGCTCATTTTTAAGTTAATCAGTTAATTGAAATTATTAAAGACAATTTGACAAATTAATTCTACTAATGAATGTCTTACTCAAATTCTTATACATTACATATTTAAGTGATTGGATTTTAGAGTAGATTATTTCTTGACTGAGGCTTTATTAAAAATTTCCAATATGATACATGAAATTATTATATTTCTTTTTGAGTTTAATGAGAGTTTGGATACAAGTAAAGGAAAGCACATACAAATTAAACAGCTGAAAATGAATCAGCTTGTTAATTTAGTTTCTTTTCTTGCTTTTAGTTACAATTTAGAAAGCAGTATATGGAATGTAGGCGCTGCATCGAGGGGACCTCTCCAGAGATATGGACATTCTCTTGCTTTATACCAGGTATATCTCCTGCTTTTAAGAATTTAATCATTTTCTTAGGAGTTGGTATTAGATAGAAGGAGTACTAAGTTTCAGATGTATTTCAAACACTGTGAGAACAGTAAATCATAGTATTATAACTGTGATCTCATTAACATTCTAAATGCAAAGCAATGAAGATTAAGGTTTTGTTGCTGTTTTGGTGTTTTTTCATTTGATTTTGAGACAGGTCTTCTTAGTTCTCTCAGGCTGGCCTCGAACTCTGGTCTTCTTGCTTTAGCTTCCATGTTTTGGGATTATAGCATGCTTTGTTGAAGACTGGATTTTTGTCTGTGGCTTTATACTATATTAAGCACTTAAACTGTAAAGTATGTATTCATAAAATTTGAGTATTTTGAAGTAAAGAGTTCAGTAGCATTAACTTCATTTACATTATTACATAACTATCACTGCCATTATCTTTGTAACTTTTTTCATCTTGTAAAACTGAGGTGATAACTATTCTCCCCTTTCTCCAACCCCTGGAAACCATCAGTCTACTTCTGTCTTTGAATTTGACTAGTCTAGATACATACTGTACCTGGGTACCTACTGAATCATACAATATTTGTCCCTTTGTGACTGACTTGCTGTCTTTGCATAATGCTTTCAAGTCTCATATGAATGGCAGTATGAATAATATTTCATTTTAAGTATGTACTGTCTTAAAGAAACTGTCTGTTGCTGGACACTTAAGACTTCGTTCTCCTTTTCGTTACTGCGAATGTCAATTTGAGTGTCTACTTTCACTTCTTGTAGATACATTTCCAGAAGCAGAATTGGTAGATCATAAGGTAATTCTATGTTGTTTATTAAGAGCTGGCATGCTGTTTTGCACTCGTGTCAGTACCATTTTATATACTGTTAGTAAAGGTAATGGGTTCCAGTTTGTCCAGAGCTTGCTAACAGTCTGCCTCTTGTTTTAAGAATAGGCCCTTGCTAAGAATAGAGTGTTATCACTTTGTGATTTTGATTTTCACTTACCTAGAAATTTGTGCTGTTCATAGTTTTTTTGTGTGTGTTTGTTTTGGTTATTTTTTTGTTAATTATTTAATAACCACATACTTAGAAGAAACATTTCATTACAACAGCATTGACATATTCAATAACAGTTTTCTGAGCTAAGATGCATCTTTTTCAGAATTAGCTATAAATTTCAGGTTTACAGCTGAATTTCATAGTTTTAAAGCATTTATTACGTATCTACTTTGGAGACATGTTTGTTCAACTCTTCTGCCATATTAAAATTGTTTTTTTGTTGTTAAGTTTTAGGAGTTTTTTTGTGTATTATATTAATCTTTTACCAAATATATGATTTGTAAATATTTTCTCCTCTTCTGTGGTCTTTTCAATTTATTTATAGTGTTACTTTTTTTGATGTGGTACTGGAGATTGAACCTAGGGTCTCTTGTGTGCTAGGCAAATGCTATACCACTGACATATCTTTTGGAGGTGCTGAGGATTGAATTTAGGCCTGATAAGCACGTATTCTACCACTGAGCTACATCAACCACCCCAACAGTTTTCAGTTTTTAGTAGTCTAATTCATTTTTATTTTTGGTCACATAGATAAGAAATCATTGCCAAATCAAACATCATGAAGCCTTTCCTATTTTTTTTTCTAAAAGTTCAAACAATTTAAATCTTATGTTTACATCCCTTTCTCACTTTGAATTACTTTTGTATGTAGTGTAAGTTAAAGGTTCGGGTTCATTCTTCAGCATTTGGGCAAATACTTTCCTAGAACCAGCTGTTGAAAAGGCTGCCTTTTTCCCATTAAATTGCCTTGACATTATAGTAAAAGGTATTTGATCATGTATGATAGAGCTTATTTCTGGGCTCTCGATTCTTTTGTGTCAATGTGTATGTTTGTCATCACATTACTACCGCACTGCTTTGATTACTGTAGTTTCATAGTACATTTTGAAGTCAGAAAGTATGAGACTTCAGATTTGTTTTTATTTTTCCAAGATTGGCTATTCAAGATTTCTTAGAAGTTTCTGTTTGTTTTAGGGCACAATTTTGTATTATGCAAAAAGCATATATATTTATAATTTAGATACCTTTTATTTTTTGTATATTTTTCAGTGTACAAAGTACTGAGTTTTATTAATGCATTTTTTTCTTTGTGTGTATGTGTATACATGTGTGTGGGTGCACACACGTGTATGCCTGCATGTGGAGGCCAAAGGTTGACATGGGATGTCTTCCTCATTTGTTCTACATATTGTATACTGAGGCATTTGAATCCAATTTGACTGATCTAGCTGACCAGCTTGCTTCAGGGATCCCTTGTTTCTGCCTCCTGAGCACTGGGATTACAGGTGGGCTGCCATAGCTGACTGGCATTTGTGTAGGTGCTGAGGAGCCAAACTCTGGTTCTTACGGTTTCACAGCAAGTGCTTTACCTACTAAGCAGTTTCCCTAGATTTGTTATATGACATTTTTATACATACCACTTTCTTATCTTTCTTGTACTTGTCCCCTACTACTCTCCCCTGTTCCCCCACTGGAACTGGAGTTACAGGTGGTTGTTAGCCACCATGTGGATGTTGGGAATTGAACCTGGTCTTCTGCAAGAGCAGCCCGTGCTCTTAACCACTTAGCCATCACTCTAACCCTATATTGATTTCTTGAAGTATTTTTTTCTAGAAATTTCAAAGTTTCAGGTCTTACTGTTAAGGTCTTTCATCCATCTGAGTTGCGTTTGGGGAGAGATAGGGATCTAGCTTCACTCTTCTGTATCAGGATAGCCAATTTTTCTTGCATCATTTGTTCAAGAGGCTGACAATTTTTTACTTTCAAGGCTTGAAGCATATCATTCAATGCTTTCCTGACTTTTAGAGTTTCTGCTGAGAGGTCTGATATTATTCTGATGTGTTTACCTTTCTGAGTTTGTTTTTCCTTCATAGTTTTAAAATACTGTCATTGTTTCATAGTTTTGACATTTTGAATATAATATGTTATGGGCAGGATCTTCTGTGGTCATTTCTATTTGAAGTTCTAACTGCCTCTTCTGTGTAGATGTCCATTTCTTGCCCTAGATTTGGGAAGATTTCTGCTATAATCTA
>NW_008347579.1:1355006-1359017 GCF_000622305.1 Nannospalax galili | reverse complement strand
TGTGTGTGTGTGTGTGTGTGTGTGTGTGTGTGTGTGTGTGTGTTTCTAGGTAAGAGGAAACTTTCAAGAGTTGGTTTTCTCCTACTATGTGGGTCTTGGGCATCAAAATCAGGATTTCAGCCTTGGCAGCAAGTGCCTTTACCCTCTGAGCCATCAGCCCTGTATGCCTTTAGTTTTTATCTTGGCTTCTTCTAGTTCATGGATTCTTAGTTTGATGTCCTTATCACATCCCAGAGTTTTTAAGATGTTGTGATCTTGCATATATCTTTCCCTAATCCCTTGATATCAAAATGTAGTATTTCCTCAACCAGTCTGACTAATCTAGTCTATTGATGATACTTGCTATTGTGTTTTTTATTTAATTAAACTTTTCCTTTTTTTTTTTTTTTTTTAAAAAAAAACATTTTTATTTTATGTGTATGTGTGTGTTTCTGTGTGACTGTACGCCACCTGAGTGTGGTGCTCATGGAGGCCAGAAAAAGGTTTGGATCCCCTGGAGCAGAGTTGCAGGCAGTTGTGAGTTGCTGGGCATGGGTGCAGGGAACTGAATTTAAGTCCTCTGGAAAAGCAGCAACGCTTTTAACTGCTGAGTCATCCTCTATCCCCTTGGTCGAATTTTTCACTTTCAATATTTGTGTGTTTTTTTTAAAGATCTCAATCTCCTTTCTGAATGTCTTATTCATGTTGCTGCCTTTCTCTTTTACATTCCTGTCTTAGCTACATTGGAGTTGGTTTCCTTATTTCACTCTTCTTTCTTCTTTGTAATCAGCTATTATGTTTAGAAACGATCTTTTAAATTCTTTTGCATATCACTGCTTCAGTATTTTTGGATTCAGTAACTGAGGAGTTATGTTCTCTTGAAGTATTATGTTGTTTTTTTCATGTTTCTTGTATTTTCAGGTTATGATTTGCACATCGGGTATCTCTTTCGATTTTGAGGATCTTAGTCAAGAATATACTGTTTTTTTTTTGTTTTTTTTTTTTTTAAAGGCAGAGTCATTCTATAGCCCCAGCTGGCTTGGAACTCAACTATCTAAATTAAGTTGATCTCACAGAGACCTGCCTGCCTTTGTCTCCTGAGTGCTCAGATTAAAGCACCACATCTAGCAACAACATAATCTTGAGAGCTCCATCTTAGTACCACTCAGAAAGGAGAAAAAAGACTGCTATCTCATCATCAACACCAAGTCATACAAGATATGGAATATACTTAAAATTGATTAAAGTCAGCTAATATACCACTGATAGAGAACAGAAATAGCAAAGATAATGTGGAGTGTGCTTTGATGATAAACATTCACCTTAAATAATGTAGTTAATTGAACAATTTGTGTTGTAAAGATTTACCAAAGATGGACTGAAAGCATGTAGTATTTTCCTCTAGCCATGAGAAATGGTAACAGAAAATATTCTCAGCAATGTTCAAATGTTGTTATTTTGTTTGGTGAATAGCACTTAATGAAAACATTTAAAAGTTAAGAGTAGTAAAAAATAATTTATATAGGTGATAGAATTCAAATATAACAACTAGGGATGCAGGTCATTCAAGTACTGGAAAGACTGCCTGTGAGTAATGTTAATCAGCAACTTAGTCTGCTAATTTTATGTTGTATGAGAGGAGTACATTGTAAAACTACTGCACTCTTCAGTGTTAAGTTTATGATCAGCCTCCTGCATTTTCCACTCATTATTTCAGTATTTCTTCTTGTATAGGTTAGCTAAAAATATAATTAGCTGATTGTATATAATGTAAACATTTAAAATAAGATACATTAAGGTAACTTTGGGAGCATAGTTATGTTTTCCCTTTTGTATGTAAAAACATTTGTTATCAGTGTGTTACCATTTGACTTTTTATAAAAAGGAACTATGTTTTATGAATGTTGTAAGCAGTTACTAAAATATATTTAAATATAGCCTTTTAAAACATTGATTATGTTGCTAAGAAGTAGCTATTTTGTTTACTAATATATGTGTTTTAACTTACAGGAAAACATCTTTATGTATGGAGGCAGAATTGAAACAAATGATGGCAATGTCACAGATGAACTATGGGTGTTTAACATACATAGTCAATCATGGAGTACAAAAACTCCCACTGTTCTTGGACATGGTCAACAGTATGCTGTGGAGGGACATTCAGCACATATTATGGAGTTGGATAGTAGAGATGTTGTCATGATCATAATATTTGGATATTCTGCAGTATATGGTTATACAAGCAGCATACAGGAATACCATATCTGTGAGTTTCTTTAAAAATATAATTTCTTTATTAGTTGAGAGCATTTTTATTTTTAATAAAATCTTCTAATGATATGTTCAAAATGGTGAGTTGTTTTAGATTGGAATTATAAGTCAAGGATCAATTATTTTTTATAAAGTCTTTTTTATTAGCTTTTGTCCTATAATATTTAGGTATATTCCTTAGCCAAATGAGGAATGTTGAAAACTCATTTTCAAAGATTTGCAAATATTTTAAAATATGTGAAATTCCAATAGATGGTGCTGTTTCCTTGGATTTTACTTAGGAACCTAAAGCTGAAACTAACAGTCTCTTCACTGTGCGTTCTATGGCTTTTAGGATTTTCACTTTTAGTTTTCTGTTCTTTATCTTATTGCTAGATGTCATTCATTGCTCCTTTACAGCAAACACCCAAGGACAGACTGTTGGCTTCAGAAAGAGAGTATTAGTTAGTGTGTCCAGGTGACTTGCACAGACCCCACAGGATTTTCAACACTATTGCTCTTGTTGTTTGATTTTTTTCTTTCTTTTTTTCTGGTACTGTTTTTTTTACTCTGTATGACATTCTCAAGCAGTGGTAGTCTTTGTGGTGCTTTTATTTTGCCTACATATATATACCTTACGGTTGGTATTTCAGCATATTTCTGGCTCTAGCCCATTAATAAGCTATAGTTCTCTTGGGCGTACACCACATTTAACTGTGTAGAGTCCTTATACACCCCAGTGAGAAAACTCATTTGTAGGCGACAAAGTGTATGTGTTCAGGAGATGATGCCCTTCAGTGTTTTCCCTGCAGTCCTTTCAAGTGGCCAGAGTTTTGTTTCTGTGTCTTCTGCACAGCTGGGCTGAAAGCAGGACGTGTCATCTCTGCTCTTCATGGTTGACTCTCCATTCTACTCTCCCTTCTCTAAGTCTCCTGGCTTTGAATAGTGTACAGATAGACCCTCAACTTACCTCACCTACACGCATCCTGTTTCCTCAGAACACTTTTGTCTTTTGAACTTAGATTCTGCTTTCCTTCCCTGTATACTACTGCGTATATCAGCGGGTACATTTTTTAAAATTTAAATATCTACATAAATACTTTAAATACCATCTTCTTAATTTCTTCATATGTGTAGGAAAGATCTTGTTTCTACCCTTAGTCTCTCCTGTTGTCAGTCTTGACTTTCTCATTCCAGTACCTGCAGTGAGTCCTGTAATTTCTACTTCAGACATCTTACTCATCTTTTCAGCTGACTCCTTGTACCTCACTGCTCTTACCTCCTCCTGCTGTCTGCCATCCTATTGCCTGTGCTAACCTTTCCCCGCATTAAGTTCATAATCACCAATATCAAATAACTGTTGACATTCCTGAGTACCTGTCAGTCCAGCTCATTCTCTCTCCCGGTTTTCCTTGATTAGTATTTCATCCTTGTTTCTCTCTGCTCTAATATCTTTAATATTTACTGAGAAAACAGAAGTAATCAAAAGAGAACTACTGTTGAGAACATGTTGGAGTATTATGGTTAATAAACAATACTACACATTAACTAAGCTTCCGTACACACATACATTATTAGTTTAACTCATGATACTGAAGCAAACAGGTTGTCACCTACTTTTTCTTAAACAAGAATTACATTTTTTTTTATGTTAAGGACTGATTTTTCCGATTTTGTTATTAACTTTTGGTTTTATTATAGTATTCAGAGAGTATTGTAGAGATTATGCGGTTTTGAAATTACTGAAAGATTTTCATAAATATTTTCATAAAGTTTTCATAA
>NW_008347579.1:1348855-1354877 GCF_000622305.1 Nannospalax galili | reverse complement strand
AGGGAAACAAATGATATAATAGGCCTTATATATGTATATATAATATATATTATCTACTTTATTGATTATACTGTCCAGTACATTTTTTTCTATATTTTAATCTAGCTTTCTCTGCTTCAGTATATAAGCTCTGCTGTTGTGTAAAAGAACTCCAGATGATACTTAAACAAATGGATATGACTGTATTCCAATAAACCTTTATTTATAAAAAAAAATAAGTAGTGGACCATATTTAGCTCCTGGGCCTTACTTTGCTGACCTGTACTCCTGAGAGTTTGTGCTTCTGGAGTCCTAGCCCTGACAAATTTAAAATTTGACATGTGGCATTTTTGACATTTTCTGTGGGGAGAATCCATGCCTCAAAGAGACATGATGTGTAGTTCATGGCCAAAAATTTGCAGGGGCAGCACATTCTGTCTCTGCAAAGCAATGCGGAAAACAAAAACAAAGAAACCTCTTGACTTTATATGCAAGCTCTTTGATCTAATACCTAAATGGGTCATCTTCATTGTTGGCTGTTGAAATAAAATTTCAGGTCCCTTGATCTGAATATATCTTCTTCACTAAATCTACCTTGCAGTTCACACAATATATATTGTTCTTTAAATGTTTTATTTTATTGAACTCATTCAGTCATGAAACATGGTGGTTTCACTTTCCATGAATTGCCAGGAAAAAAAATGACAGATATGTTCTAATTTCCCATAAATGGTAATATCAGTGCATATTGTTAGCTAAGAAATGTATTGGCTAATGGATTTTTATTTTCAATTTGGAAATCTTATTATACAATGGCAATTGCAGTTTTGGTGAATTTAAAAATATTTCTAGATTGATATTTTTTGGTATTCTGTAGCCAAAATATTATTTGTAAGTGAATTTTTCAACAGTATTTTCCATTTTGTAGAAGTGATAGGTGAATCATGAACATTAAAAAAATTAGATTGAGGCCAGTCTAGTCTACATAGCAAGTTTCAGGCCAGCTGGGGCTATAGAGAGACCCTGTCTCAACATCCCCAACCCCTGAAAAGAGCAGAAATAGTATTAACCACTTAAAACCAATGCATAAGCCCAGAAATAGAAAATTACAGAAGTATATGATGGAAAATTAAAGTTTTTTCTATTAAATATCAACATAAAATCCTACATAAAGTAAACCCTCCCAACAAATTAACAATACACAGTGACTAAGTGGGATATACAACCAGGAATCCAAAGATAGTTATGCATTATATTCCTAAAATTCACTGTGTTAGTAGTTTGAAGGAGAAAAATCATGATTATCCTGGTTGATGCTATTAATCTCATTCCTAACAAAAGGCTTTTTAGAAAATAGGAAAATATGACTACTGTGTTTTGAACACAGTTAAAACATATTTTCAGTATCAAAAGTACTTCTACTTAATTGGAAATGTGATATTAAGTAAGATCAAAACAGGGGTGCTCACTGTCTGTAACATAAAGTAATATATTCAATGTGCTTTTTTGTGTAAAGGACATAAAATATGCCTGCTTACATATTGATTATTTACAAGGGTTGCTGAAGAATGTTATGGAAAAAAGATAAGATTTTATTTTCTCAGGTTTACACTAAAATAGTTTTTCACTTTTATAACTATTGACTTTTAGAAGAATATTTATAATTTGCATTATAAAAATTAAGCAAGGAAAGGTTGAAAAGACGACAAACTGAAATATTTGAAATTAATGTCAGTCATGCTGAATGGAGTAGAAAACTAATGCAAGTGATTTTTGAAGACCTCACACTGTGTGACTTTTGAAGGTGAAGCAGTCGTGAAATTATTTTAGGTATATTGTTAAATTGAAAAAAATGTGTTGATGTTAATGGAAATGAAGACTTCCCATGTGGAGTATACAGAGATGAAATGGGGAAGACAGGGAAGAATCCTTTGCTGGATGGATTGGGATTTTGAGTCTCAGGGTAAGTTTATATGCTTAGGTAAATAAATTTAGAAACTGTGTGTGTGTGTGTGTGTGTGTGTGTGTGTGTTTGTAGAATTAGATTCTTCCGAAAGGACCTAGTAACTGAGACCACTCCATTAGTAGTGAGTGTGCATATTCCAGAGCTTTTTTTCTTTTTCCTTTTTTTAAAAAGAATACTTTTATTATTCCAAAGAGAGACAATTTTAAACACATTTTCCAGAAATAATTTAAAGCAGGTTACATAAAAATATATATACAATGAAATTTAAGGGTGGAAAAGTAGGGATAAGAAATCAAAGACTAAAGCTGGGCATGGTGACACACATCCTCAATCCCAGCATTTGGGAGGCAGAGTCCAGCAGATCACCAGAGGTTTTTTCTGATATGCTTTATGAAAAGGAAATAGGGCTTTTTGGAGCAATTGCTGAATCTAGAACTATCCAGGAAAGTAAAGATCAGCCCGGAATATTCCCTCCCTCCCTTTCTGTCTTTCTTTCGACAGGGTCTCCCTGTAGCCCCAGCTGGCTTGAAACTTGCTATATAAACCAGGCTGGCCTTAAACTCACAGATCTGCCTGCCGCTTCCTCTCAAGTGCTGAAATTAAAGGCATGTGCCACCATGCTGGGCGAGCCTGGAGTATTTTCATTTATTATTTTTATTTTTATCTTATGTGTATGAGTATATTGCCTGCATGTAGGTAAGTGCACTCGCATTGTGTGGTGCTCACAGAGAATCCTCTGGAACTGGTATGGATGGTTGTTAGCTGCCATGTTGGTGCTGGAATCTGGATCAGAGTCTTCTGCAAGATCAGCTGGTACTCTTAACTGCTAAGCCACCTCTCTAGCCCCAAACCCGGAATATTTTCAAATATTAAAGATGTTCTCAAGAAAATGATGGGTCATGGGAAAAGACCATAGGAATCAGCTTGGAAGCATCCCATTTTGATCATCAAAATAATTTAGGAAAGTGATGAATTATAGAGTATCAGAAAAAAAATCCATATACCTATTAACAGACATGCAGACACAAATAGAGATACCTCAGTGCTTTGAAACTTGTCTTGCTGGAATTGGAATATCATTTATCAGTAATCATTGTGAAAATTGACCTGGCAAAGAGTGAAAAATGAATGGTAGGTCTGTGGATTGAGGAATGAATGATAAGGTGTGTAAGAGAACATTCTGACCTTTCAGTAACATGAGTGATAGGATCTCACACAAACTGTACCTCTGGACATACCTGTAGAAAGAAACTACTACAACAGAGTTTTGCAAATATTCTATAGAGGTTCAGATAGTATATATTTTAGGCTTGTGGACTATACAGTCTGTTTCATCTCAGTCTGCCATTATGGAAGCCAGCCATATAGTAATGTGTATGAATGCATGTGCTCATGTGTCAACAGAATGAAGGAGGAAATATTTGCAAACTTATATCCGTTCCTACAAAACGGAGGAAATATTTGCAAACTTATATCTAAGTGATTAATATCCAAAAATATACCAGAAACCCAAATAGCTTAATTGCAAGCAAACAAATAACTACTAAAAATGGACAAAGGACATGAACAGGCATTTCTCAAAAGAGATGCAAATAGCCAAAAATAGGAAAATGTACTCAACATCCTTATGGAAATACAATTTAAAATTCACAAGAAGATATGGCACCACATGTTAGAATGTATATTATAAAAACAGTGACTGTAAGGGTTAGCAAGGATTTGTGGAAAAAAGGATTTCCTTTGTTGGTTGGAGTAATTAAATTTCTAAAAAAATTTGTTTTTATTGAATTTTTTGTGTATTTCATACAGAACATCTCAAACAATCTTAGTCATTTTTACATATTTATACTCCTGTCCCCACTGATATCCTCCCATAGCCCCCTGAGTAATTAAATTTTTTAACACAATGAATGGCAGGCAGTATTGGGCTCATGAAGTTGCTGGCCCTTTTTTGACAGTATTCTGAATGGGAATATTTCATCTGAATTTAATCCTGAAGAAATTTTAGACAGATGTCAAATGATGAACATTATTTTAAAAGGAGGTAGGATTTATTTTAAAAAAATGTCATTTTCTCAGGAGATAAAGATTAAGAAATTATTCCAGATTAAAGAAACATGACAAGCCAATGCTGAAAACTGATACATACCACGGTGACAAGAACAAACAAACAAACAAAAGGCATGATCAGCTCAGACTTGATTTCTACTAGACAAAAAAATTCTATGAAGGATAATTTGGCTCTAGTCACAAGAATGAATTATGTATGTATGTTAAATCTCTCAAATTTGATGTAGTTATGTAAAGAGAAAGTGTTTTTAAGAATCATATATCACATAATCAAAGTAAGGGTGATGAGAATGATGTGTCAGACTCTGTTTTTGTGTGTGTGTGTGTGTGTGTGTGTGTGTGAGAGAGAGAGAGAGAGAGAGAGAGAGAGAGAGAGAGAGTGAGAGAAACAAAAGTGCTAATAATTAGTGAATCTGAGAGATTGGTGTATTGGAGTTCTTTGACCATTCTAACTACTTACACCTTTCAAATTATTTGCAAACAAAGATGAAGTACACTAGACCTGTGCACACTTTTACGTATTTCTTTATTACAGCATGTATATTGAACTGAAGATTATAAGAATTCTTGTCAGTTCACCGTGACAGTAAAGGAAACATCAATTTGTCCTTTTTTGCTACCCTTAGAAGTGTAGACTCTATATTGGAGAGGAATTATGTGAATGTTTTTACTAACTTGAACCACAAAGCTCTTCTGGTTTAGTCCTAAGGGAAATTTCTTTCACTTTAGGTTAGCAGTACCTCAAAAAGTTTCTAAGAATCTCGATGCGAATCTCAAGGTGAATATCATTTTAATATTTTACTTTTGTTTTCATGCCTTCAGATTTGGGAGGCGTTTGGGGGAAGGAGCCACTATTAATGTCATTTTACGACAACTCTTTTTTTAAGATTTGATATAATTCTTTTAAAAATAATTTATTGATAATTTCATGTAGGCATATAAGTATATATGGTGTTTTGATCACAACTCTTCCCATATCTCCCCATAACTTTTTTCTGATAACTTCATGTACCCTTTCTTCTTCTTCTTCATCTTTTTTTTTTTACTTTGGCTACTCTAACATTCCCATTCCCCCCCCCTCTGAAGAGGTAACCCTAAAATCTTTTAAGTATTAGATACAAGCTCCCAAATAAATTTGACATTTTTGGCCTTTGGAACAGAGTATGTTGCTAAGAGGACCAAGGACATTATGAGTTTTAGCCAAGAAACTGGCTACCTTTCTTTGGGCTCTTTTTACACTAACTGCCTAGCCAATTCCTACTTCCTATTCTTACCACACCATCCTCTGAAGAAGTTATCCAACTTGCGGAAAGGGAATTGGGACGCAGACTGCTCTGGCTTCTTCCATGCTGAACAGGGACTCAGGATGAGGCAATTGGGGTACCCCTTCAGTGGGTCTATCAAAAAGACTCCCAAATTGCATAACTCTTCTTATCTGTAGGACGAAAAGAAAGTCCTTGACTGGTGAATAGGAGATGTGAAGGAGAAGTAAAGGCAAGAGTAATTAGCATTACAAGTTCTAGACAGGGAGCTAGAAAAAAGTCGGAACAGGGCAAATTTCAAATGTTCCTATCAGAGTCCATTGGAATTTCTTGATGAGAGCTTGGAAAACCATCCCTCTATTGGGTTCCTCCTCATTTTTCTTTTGTCTGTCAAGGCTGGACTCCAGAGTGATGGATTCTGGATTTGGTTTCATGCATTTTGATAGCTGTTGGAGTGGTTAGAATGAATATCAGTTCCCTCTCAAATGCTTCTAGATAAGGGGAGAAAACAAATTTGGCCATCATTTTAGAACAATAGTGGGTTGTCTCCCTTAGCTACAGGTGGGCACTACAGTATTGCAGACCAAGATTTGAAGTCTTACATCTGAGCAGCATTGTCTGATTAGGAACAACCTCATTAATGAGAGATAATTGTCTAGATAACGTCTTATAAGAAGTTAAATCTAATGTCTGGGATTTGTAATCTCTTGAACTCTTAAAAGAAATATACTGATGACTTTAAGAG
>NW_008347579.1:1333739-1348547 GCF_000622305.1 Nannospalax galili | reverse complement strand
AGATCACATGGGCTTCGGAGGAGCCCCTGGTTCCTTTGTTTTACCAGTTCCATCTATGTGAAGATAAGTCAAAGGTCATGCTTGACCATGTCTGGCTTCACTTGGAAGCACTGATGAGATATTTCCTCTGAGTTGACCCTCCTCTGTGTAGACTGGACACTGGTTTAAGTCCACCTGGTGGGGTCTCCATGGCCTCCCTGAACAAGAGGACAGGTGACTCACCACATTTACAGGACATTTTGAGAGATGTTCCATAGTCCCCTGGAACTTAGTAAGGCCTTGGAGGGCAAGGGGCCAAAACTGTCCTTTGAGTCCTTCAGACCAGATTAGTATAGGCCTCAAAGTATGGCTGTTAAACATCCAATAAGGTTAGTTCCACCAGTCTGGTACTTTTAATTACTATGTGCTATGTAGATAAAGCTTGTGTAAAAAACCAAATGTTCTCAGGTAAACCTTGACTAGATATATATTTTGTTCCGTAAACTATTTGACTAAACTATGATGTTAGAAATTTTAAGATTATGTGTATATTATTTTTGTCTCATCCTTTATATATCATAACAAACCTACACAGACCTTCATCACTTGCTTAGGCTTTCTCATTTTTTCTATTTTGGAAAATATCTCCATTCCCATAATCCTTTTAACATCTTTTACATTCTCATTTTCTTTTCTTAATAATTATAAGAAATAATAACATTAGCAAATTTTCCACCTGTTGTGAGAATTCTTTTCCTTGGGATACTAAGCAATGCTTATTCCCTTTTAAGGTTCTAGTGTCAAACCAGTGTTTGATTAAAGTTTTACTGGGGAACCAATGAGTTTACTGAGCTTACTTACTGAGATAACTGAGGGGTTGCTGAGGGGTAGCTGAGGTATATTAATGACCTGAGTGTATGCACACTGGAAAGCCTTTTTTTTACCCAGCATGGGTCAAGGCTTTTCTTCCTAGCCTTCCCAGATTGTATACTTTGGCCCTCTCCAAATCCAGGAGACCATGTGTGATTAGGGCCAAATTACATACAGTTAGCTGGGAAGAATGGCTGAATACTCTGGTGAGGGTCCAATGACCCTGTTTGCCCTTCCTTTAATGAAGGAGCACAATTGCTAACAAGCCAAGTTGTGACGATGTTTAGCAATCAGGCACAGCTGAAGTCGTGATGATGGTAGTTATTTCATGCAGAAGAGACTGCTGTATAGTATAATTTTCTTAAAAGGACATGGAATTTAAAAAGATTTGGTGCTTGGATCCATAAATGAGGGAGAACATACGTCTTTTATTTTTCTGAGTCTGTGCTAGTTCACTTAGTATAACAGTTTCTAGATCCATCCATTTACCTGCAAGTTTCATTATTTTGCCTTTCTTTGTTGTTGACTAGAACTCCATTGTGTAAATATATCACATTTTAGTTAACCCCTTGTCAGTTGAGGGGCACTTCGGTTATACAGATGTCTCTATAATAGGATAAGGCCTTTGGGTATATGCCAAGGAGTGGCATAACTGGGACACTGTTTTCCATAGGGGTTGCACGAGTTTGCAATCCCACCAGTAGTGAATGAGCATTCCTTTCTCCATATCCTCGCCAGCATTTGGTGTCATTTGTTCTCTTGATCTGAGCCAGTCTGATTAGGGTAGGGTGATACCTTAGGGTGGTTTTAATTTGCATTTCCCTAATTACTAATGGTGTTGAACACTTTTTGAGATTTTTTTAGCTATATTTCTTATTTTGAGAACTCTGTTTAGATCTTTAGCTCATCTTCATTTAATTTCTTGCTTCTTTGTTTTTTGAGTTCTTTATATATTCTGGATGTTAAAGCTCTGTCAGATGTGTCGCTGGTGAAGATTTTTTCCCATTTTGGATTTTCTCACTTTTTTGATTGTTTCTTTTGCTGTACAGAGCTTTTCAGTTTAATAAGCTCCCACTTGTTGATTGTTGACCTTAATTCCTGAGCAACTTTTGTCAGACGTAGAACATCCTTTCCTATACCTATATCTTGTATGTTACTGCCAATATTTTCTTCTAATAGTTTTAGGATTTCTAGTTTGACATTGAGGTCTTTGATCCATTTGGAGTTGACTTTTGTGCAAGGTGAAAGATAAGGCTATAATTTCATTCTTCTACAGGTGGAGATCCAGTTTTGCCAGCACCATTTGTTGAAGATGCTGTCTTTCCTCCATTGTGTGTTCTTGGCACCTTTGCCAAATATCAGGTGGCTGAAATTGCATGTACTCGGGTTTGGGTCTTCAATGATGTTCCATTGCTCTATGTGTCTGTTTTTGTGTCAATACCATGATGTTTCTATGACTATAGCTCTGTAGTATACTTTGAGATCTGGTATAGTAATCCCCGAACAGTGCTACTCTTTGTGCTCAGGGTTGCTTTGGCTATCTGGGGTCTTTTGTGCTTCCATAGGAATTTAAGGATGTTTTTTTTCTAATTCTGTGAAGTATGTCATGGGCATTTTGATTGGGTTTGCACTGAATCTATATATTGCTTTTGGTAGGATGGTCATTTTCACAATATTAATTCTAATAATCCATGAGCATGGGCGGTCCCTCCATCCCCTGGTGTCTTCCTCAATCTCTTTAACAATTTAAGATTTTCATTGTAGGGATCTTTTCTGTCTTTGTTCAGATTTATTCCAAGATATTCCTTTTTTATTTTTATTTTTGCAGCAATTGTGAATGGGAGCCTTTCCCTGTACTCTTTCTCCAATTGCTTGTTATTGGTATATAGAAAGTGCTGATTTTTGTAGATTGATTTTATAACCTGCCACTATACTGAAAGTGTTGGTCAGTTCTAGGAGTTTCCTGGTGGAACTTTTGGGATCTCTTAGGTATAATATATCATCTGCAGAAAGCGATAGTTTGACCTCTTCTTTTTTAATTAGTACTCCTTTACTTTCCTTTGCCTGTCTTATTGCTGTGGCCAGAGTTTCAAGCAGTATGTTGAAAAAAAGTGGAGATAGTGGACATCCTTGTCTGGTTCCTGATTTAATGGTTGTCTCTTGTGATATTTCCCTTTTCATCTCTGATTTTGTTGATTTGGATTTGCTCTTTCTTTCTTTCATTTAACCGGGCTAAGGGTCTGTTTATCTTGTTTAACTTTTCAAAGAACCAGCTCTTAGATTCATTGATTCTTTGTATTATTTTCTTTGTTTCTATTTCATTAATTTCTGCTCTGATTTTTGTTATTTCTCCTCCTGCTGGGTTTGGGTTTCATTTGTTCTTGCCTTTCCAGCATCTTGAGTTGCAGTGTTAGGTCATTTATTTGGGCTCTTTCTAATTTTTAACGTAGATACTTAGAGCTATAAACTTCCCTCTTAGGATTGCTTCTAAAGTGTCCTAGAGGTTGTGTTGTGTTTTATTGTCCTTTTTGTTGAATTCCAGGAATTCTTTTCTTTCTTTCTTAATTTCTCCTTTGACCCACTCGTTGTTTAGGAATTGTTGTTTAATAGCCATGTGTTCCCTTAGTTACTAGGGCTTTGTCCAGGGTTGATTTTGAGCTTTGTTGCATTGTGGTCTGATAGAATGCATGGAATTATTTCAAAAAAATTTTTTTTTTGTATTTGTTGAGGTTTGTTTTGCGGCCCAGTATGTGGTCAGTTTTTGAAAAAGTTACCTGGGGTGCTGAGTAAAAAGTGTATTCTTGGGTGCTTGGGTGCAGTATTCGAAAGATGTCTCTTAGGTCCATTTGATGTATGGTAGCATTTAATTTAGATGTCTCTTTGTTTATTCTTTGTCCAGTTGACCTGTCTAATGGAGACAGTGGGGTATTGAAGTCCCCTAGTATTACTGAGTTGGGCTTAATCTGTATCTTAAAGTCCTGGAGTGTTGTTTTTATGAATTTGAGTGCACCAGAGTTTGGTGCGTATATGTTAAGGATTGTAATATCTTCTTGGTTAATTGTTTCTTTGATCGGAGTGAAGTGACCCTCCTTATCTCTTCTGATTAGTTTTGCTTTGAAGTCTGTTTTGTCAGATATTAGAATTGCAACCTCTGCTCGTTTTTCTTAGTGCCATTTGCTTGGAATATTCTTTTCCATCCTTTTACCTTAAGATAGTGCCTGTCCTTGAAGGTGAGATGGGTTTCTTGCAGACAACAAAAAGATGGAATTTTTTTCTTAATACATTCATTTAGCCTGTGTCTTTTGACTGGGGAGTTCAGTCTATTGATATTTAAGGTTATTACTGAAAGATGTGTATTGGTTGCTGTCGTTTTGATTGCTGTTTGTGTTCTCTTCCTAATTTTGTGGTTTCTTCAAATATACTTTTATTTATTTTCTTTCGTTGCATGTGGGATATCATTGTTTCTTCTCCTCTTTTTCAAGTATTCTTTGAAGGGCTGTTTTCATGAACATATATTCTTTTCAGGCTTTTTATATCATGGAAGATTTTTCTTTCCCCCTCAACTATAATAGACATTTTTGCTGGGTAAAGTATTCTAGGTTGGCATCCCTTGTCATTTAGAACTGGAAATACCTTGGTCCAGGCTCTTCTGGCTTTCATAGTTTGCATTGATAAGTCAGCTATAATTCTGATGGGCTTTCCTTTGTATGTGACTTGTTGTTTTTCTTTTGCTGCTTTCAGTATTCTCTCTTTGTTCTGGACATTTAGTGTTTTTACTATTATATGTTTCTGATCCTGTCTATTTGGTGTTCTATGTGCTTCCTGTGTTTGTATGGTGATGTCTTTCCTTAATTTCGGGAAATTCTCTTGTACAATCCTGTTTAAGATCTGGGCAACACCATTAACCTGAAATTCTTCTCCTTCCTCTATTTCTTTGATCTGGAGATTTGGTCTTTTCATGGTGTCCCACATCTCTTGCATATTCCATTCCTGTGTATTTAAAAATTTTTCATAATCTTTGCCTGAGTGGTCTAGTTCTTCCACTTTGTCTTCCAGTGTTGATATTGTTTTCCATTTCATTCATTGTAGCAGTGAGGTTTTCTCCTGTTGTTTCAAGTTGGCTTATTGAATTTTGCACTTCCTTCTTTATTTCTGCCTGAGGTTTCTTCAATGTTTCTCTTTTGTGAATTCATTCAGAAGTTTATCCCTATCTTCTTTTAGTTCATTGATTTGTTCGTTCGTGTGTCCTTTAAATTTGTTGAATTCCTTGATCATGTTTATGATTGTTCTTTCTAATTCAATGTCGTGGGATATCTCTAGGGGGTTCTCCTTGTAGAACTCTTCTACAGGACTGGTGGAGTTTGGTGGGGACATTGTATTTTGGCTTTCCATTTTATTATTCTTTCCTTGTGATTTTGGCATGTAAATTTCTTTTGTTGTTTATGATTCTGATATGAGAATTTAATTGAAGTATGCTTCTGTTTGTATTATCAGGGTGCCTAGGTCCTTTTCTTAATTGGTTATATAAAGCTGGTTGGTCCAGGTTTCAGGTTCTCTCCGGTTTTATTTTGGAGCAACTGATGGCTTCAGATCAGCTATTCAGGAGTACCCACAAAAGCCCAAGTCAGGTTCCAGTCTGATACACATAGGCTTCCTTCTATGGTTTTGATTCCTAGTGGGAATTCAGAGCAAAATTTGGGAAGATCCCTAAGGGAGGGCTCATTTTGGGACTCTTAGTAGGTCTGCTGAGTTCTCAGCCCCTATGCCAGAAGGAGGCTGGAACCCACCCCCTCAGACTGTGTGCTAAGATTTCAGCCTTATTCTACCAAAGCCAGGTCCTCCCTGGGACCCTGGCAGGGGCCTCACGCAATCACAGTTAGGGGTTGGGTATGATGGAGTTGGGGGAAGCTTACCACCATGTGGAGACAGGGTCCCTGTGCTCTCAAGGCAGTCCTCTAAGTTCTCAGCCCCTATGCCAGAGGGAGGTGGGAACAGGCACTCTCTGGTGGCCTGCTGAGATCCCAGCTGCTACACAAATGGAGGTCAGAACCCACCCTCCAACTTCTCTTGTTTTAAAAATAGATTTTACTTTGCTTAACATAATTGTAATTAGACTGTTAAAGTTTTTCTTTGTCATATTGTATGAGCTTCTTAAGGTTTTAATAACATTTTTTCAAAATTCTAGAGTAAATGTCAAGTCTAAATTGGACACCGATTTTCAAAAGACAGACCTTGAATATAGAGCTGTGACACATGCATTAGGTGTTGAGAATTAGAAAATTTCATAGAAGTTTCTAATTTAAATATAATTCAATACTAGGAATCATAGAAAGCAGAGCATTTATTATGCACTTAAATTAGGCTTCACATTTGTGGTAGAATTTCATTTGTAGTAGAATTTTTCAAGACTGATTAGATAATATGAGACAGTTTAAAATATTGAATAAAATATAATTTTAACAAATTGCTTTATTTGACAAAGGAAACTTAAAAGTGTGTTGGTATTTATATTTACTGTTATAAAAATGCCACAACAAATACTTAAGTATTTTAAGTGAAGTGATTATATCTATTTTTCTCTGAAGAAATTAGATTTAAAAGAATGTTTTTAATAATTCTTTGAGAATTTCATACAGTGTATTTTGATGACACTCACAGCCAGCGTCTTGGCTTCACTTCTCTGAGATGTACCCATACCTCCCCGTGCTCCCCCTTTGTGTCTTATTTTTTTTAATTTAATAACCCATTGAGTCCAGTTTGTGCTGTGGATGTAGTTTTGGTGTGGGCCTATCCACTGGGGCTTGGTTGACCTACTAGCAGCTGTACTTTTAAGGAAAACTGACTTTTCCTTCCCAGAAGCAATCAACTGTCTATAGCTCCTCATTTAGTGGTAGGGTCTCATGAGTGCCACCACTGCTGTGAGTTCATGAGTGTAGCCGTTTTGTCATGTCCAGAAGTCACTATGTCACCCCCGTCTTCCCTAACCTCTGGCTCTTAAAATTTTTCTATTCCTCCTTCTTTAATGGTCCCTGAGCTTCAAGGAGGGTGTGTGATATAACGTTCCATTTATGACTGAGCACTCCACAGTCACTTATTCTCTACATTTTCAGGAGTTACGGGTTTCTATGTTAGGCACCATTCACTGCACAAAGAAACTTCTCTGATAAGGTCTGTGAGCTGCACTAATCTATGGATGAACTTATAGGCATTTGTATTCTGTGTTCATTTAGCAAAATAGTAGTAGTAGGTTCACCCTGGGGCCTGGGAGTTTCCCAGCTATAGATTCTTGTTCAGATTTATAGTACCAGTCATGTGTTTCCTCCTGTGGAACAGGCCTTAAATCCAATCAGAAAGCAGTTGGTTGCTCGATAACATTTGTGCCATTATTGCACCCATGGGCATATCTTGCCACTTGGATCATTACTGTACTTCTTTTATACCTCTTCAGTTAGAACTCTAGTACTGTATTGAATAGACATGATGAGCGTGAGTAGCTTTGTCTCTTCCTGATCTCAAAAGGAAAGCTTTCAGTTTTTACCACTAAGTATGATGTTAGCTGTGGACTTGTTATATGAAATCATTTTGCTAAGATACATTCATTCTATATCTAATTCATTGAGTGTTTTTGTTTGAAAGGATGTTCAATTTTGTTAATCACTTTGGCTGCATTTCTTGAAATAATATCTTTAAAAAATTATTTACTTGTTTTTATTTTATGTGTATGAATGTTTTGCCTGAATGAATGTAGGTATACCACATGCATGCAATGCCCATGGAGGCCAGAAGAGGGAGTCAGATTTCTTAGAACTGGAGTTAGGGATGGTTGTTAGCTGCCATGTGGGTGGGTGCTGGGAACTGAACTCAAGCCCTCTGGAAAAGCAGCTAGTGCTCTTAGCCACTGAGCCATTTCTTCAGCCCCTGAAATGATGATTTTTGTCTTTCAGTCTATTGCTGTGATATATCATATTTATTGATCTGTGTATATTAACTGCATCTCTGGAATAAGAATCATGTCTATGAATGATTCTTTTATGTACTGGTAAATTCTACTTGCTGACATTTTGTTAAGGTCTTTATATCTGTGCTTATCAGGAATATTGACCTTTCTTTTCCTGTAATGTACCTACAAATCCGAGCACCCACATGGCAGCTAACAACTGTCCGTAACTCCAGTTCCAGGGTATTTCTTTTTTTAAAAAAGCACTTTATTATTTTTATGTGTATGAGTATATTACCTGTATGCATGTACACACATACACATGTTGTGCAGTGCCCTTGGAGGTCAGAAGAGGGTGTTGGATTCCCCCAGAACTAGAGTTCCAGATGGTTGTTAGTCACCATGTGAGTGCTGGCAACCACCTCTAGGTCCTCTGCAAGTGCACCCAGTGCTTTTAACCACTGAGCCTTCTCTAGCTCCACACCCCAATTTGGTATTTCTTAAAAAGTGTGTGTTTTATTTATTTATTTATTTTTTTAAATGATTTGTATCTGTCTAGGAATTTTCTAGGTCAGGTTTGTATATGATTACCTATAATCTCTCATGATCTTTTGTATTTCTGTGATATCCAGTTTTTTTTTTTTTGGTCTTTTTGAGACAGAGTCTCCCTGTAGCCCCAGCTGTCCTGGAACTCACTATGTAGACCAGGCTGGCCTTGAATTCACAGAGATATCAGTTTTAATATCTCTTTTATATATGACTTTGAGTGTTCTCTATTTTTTTCTTAGTTAGTCCAGCTAAAAACTTGTCATTTTATGTCTTCGAAGAACCAGCTGTTGAGTTTCATTGATCCAGTCAGTTGTTTTTCTAGTCTATCATTTCATTCTGTTATATCATTGTGATATGATCTTTATTATGTCTTTCTTTTGCATAATAAGGGCTCATTTCTTCTTCTCCTGCTCCTCCTCCTCCTGCTCCTCCTCTCCCTCTTCTGTTCCTGTTCCTCTTCCTGTTCCTCTTCCTCCTCCTTTTTTTCTTCCTTCTTCTCCCTCTTCTTCTCTGACCCCTCCTCTTCGCCCCCCTCCTCCATGTGTAACCTTAGGCTATTGATGTGTTTTTTTTAAGATCTTTTCATGATCTTGTTGACTCTCCTATAAGAACTGCTTTGATTAATAAGTTTTGGCAGCCTCTGAAGAATTTTCTCTTTAAGTCATGGTTTTGCTCTGTAGCCATGGCTCACCTAGTCCTTGATATTTTCATGATGCAGCCTCGTGGATGCTGGGATTACAGTTCTGTGCCACCATGGCCTGTTTAAGATATTTTAAAATTTACTTCTGGGGGTTGGAGAGATGACTCAGTGGTTAAGAGCACTGGCACTACCAGAGGATCTGAGTTTGGTTCCCAGCCCCCACATGGTAGCTAACAACTATCTATAACTGCAGTTCCAGGGCATCTGGCTCCCTCTTCTGGCCTCCGTTGGAATTGCTCACATGTGGTAAACTTAACATACGTGCAGGCAAAACAGTTTTACACATAAAAAAGAAATTTCCATTTATTTATTTATTGACCCATACCTTTTGTCTTGAAGATATTTAAATATTCCACACATTTATGAACTTTGCAAAATTTATTTTATATTTTAAATTTTTTGCTGGTGTCATAAAAGGTCTTGATATGAATTTTCTTAAATGTACTTAAGACTTGTTCTGTTGCTTAACTTACAGCATGTCTTATGGATGCTCTGTGTATGCTTGAGAAGATTAGTCTTCTGCTGCTATTGGGTTGACTCGTCTGTATATGTTCATTAGGTCTGTTTGGTTTACAGTGCATTTCAAGTTCAGTTTGTTCCTGATTTTATGTCTGGATGATTCATCTTTGTTGAAAGAGGATTACTGGAGTTCCCAATCTCAATTGTGATTTAGTCTATATGGTCCTTCGGGTTCAATGATATTTGTTTTATTTATTAGGTGTCTCAGTGTCAGCATATACGTATTTATAGTTGCTGTATCTTCCTGATGGACTTATTCCTTTGTCATCATGTAATGACTTTGTCTTGTCTTTGAGTTGACTTGGTCTCTTTTAGCTACTCTGGCTTCTCTGTGTTCTTTTGTCTCTGTTTTCATGGATGTTCTTTTCAGTCCTTTCACTTCCAATCTCTGTGTCCTGAAAATGAACTGTATTTCCTGTGCACAGCATGTGGCTAGGTCCTGTTTTTAAATCATTCGTCCACTCTGCCTTTTGATGGGAGAATTATCCATTATTGATAGGTAAATATTTACTGTTGCTGTCACTTTTTAGTTGCCCTTTTACAAAATATTCTATTGTCTTTATGATCAGATTATTTTTATAGTGCTATGCTTTGATTCATCTTTGATGTTTTGCATATCTACTCTTGGTTTTTGCTTTGTGATTACTATGAATACATAGACAATCTTAGTTATAAAAGGCTATTGTAGGCTGATATCAGCTTAATTTGTCTCAACACTTTCATTTCATCCCTAACTCCTCCATTTTATGTTTTGATATTATAGTTTGTTTTGTTTATGCATCACAAAACATTGTAGTTATTTTTTTGCTAGTTTTGTCCTTTAACTTTCACTCTTCAGATAAATGAAGCCTACTATTCATGTATTATTTTTTACTTGACTATGAACTTAATTTTCCTAATGAGTTTTATGTTGTCTTGTTTTTGTTTCATCTTTGTGAAAACATGTAGTTAGCTTATTCTTTTTTTTCAGTCTAACAAATGTCACCATTTAATTAGTATGTTTAGAACATCTACATTTAATGCAACTATCAAATGTTTGAGTTTAATCATGCCATTTTGATTTTGTCCTCTAATTGTCCTATATATTTCTTTATTACTTTTTGCTATCTTTTTGGGTTCTTAATTTCATTATTGGTTTCTTTTTTCTTTCTCTCATGTATATATTCATAAATGTGTGTGTGGTGTGTATGTGTATTCATATGTATATGAGTGTGTATGTGTGTGTGTGTGTGTGTGTGTGTAGGTGCATGTGAAAGTGTGTATGTGTAGAGGTTTGAGTTGATGTTGGGAGTCCTCCTCAATTGCTTTCCATCTTATTCATTGAGGAAGGGTCTCCATTGAATCAAGAGCTTTCCCATTTGGCTAGTCTTACCGAATAGCTTGTGCTGGATATCTCCCATCTCTGTCTTCTGAGCCTTGGAATTATAGTTGGGCTTCCACACCCACCCAGCATTTATCTGAGTTCTGGGGATCCAGGTTCTGGGGATCCAGACTCTGATTCTCACGCTTCCATGGCAAGTTTAACCTTGGAGCCATTTTCCCAGCTCCTTTATTGGTTTCTGTAATATAGTTGTTGAGATGTTTAAATTTGGCTCTTTTATAATTCGTCTTCAGTAATTCTCTATATTCTCTCACCTTCTGTTTTTCATTCTTATCTCCTATTGTCTTTTGGTTTATTTGCATATTTTTTTAGTTTTCCATTTTAGTTTTTTATTTGATCATTTAAAAAATTTTCCATTTTAATCTTATGTAAGATTGACTGTTGCCTCTGAAAGTTTTAAAAAATTCTTTGCTCTGCAGCTTTCAAAACAGAGACTTGTTATGTTCTACTTATATTTTACCATATAGATTGACATGTAGAAACCTTTCTACATTCTACCCTCTCCTCTGTGTGTTGTTTTTATATATACATTGACATGCACTGAAAATATCATAAAACTATGCTATTAATTTGCTTTCAACCATCACACGTACTTTAGAGAAGTCAAAAGAGAATAATTATATTTATTCAGGGCCACCTCTTCCTACTTTCATTTCAAATTTTCTTCTGTTTCTATTTCCTTCTGGTCAAAGAGCTTCTTAAGTTATCTTTTGGAGAAGGTCCTCTATTTAAACTACTGAAGGTTTTTTTTTTTTTTTTTTTTTTTTTTTTTTTTTTTTTTTAAATTTTTTTTTTTTTGGTCTTTTTGAAACAGGATTTCCCTTTAGCTCCCAGCTGGCCTGGAACTTACTATGTAGACCGGGCTGGCTTCGAACTCACAGAGATCCTCCTGCCTCTTCCTCTCAAGTGCTGTGACTATAGGCATGCGCGACCACACCAGGCTTAAAACTACCGTAGTTTTAATGTATCTCAAGTTATGGTTGTTTTTCGATTCCTTAAATATTTTGAGCTGCTTCCTATCATTCCTATGGTCTCTTACAATTATTATTATTATTGTGTATATGATATATATGAATATGGTCATGCATGTGGTATGGCATGTATGTAGAGGCTAGACGACAACTTTGTGGTGTTGACTCTCTCCTTCCACCTTTACATGGGTTCTGGGGATCGAATTGAGGTTGCCAGGTTGTGCAATTGAGTACCTTTACCCACTGAACCATCTTGCCTGCCCCTATGGTGTCTTATGATAAAACCATATTCTTTTGAATTGCTCCTTTATAAGTAATTTTTTTTGGAACAGCTTCCAAGATAAAATTTTTATTTTTCAGTTATTGTCTTGATAAAGGGTTTTGTGTAGATTTCTTTGAAAATACCCAGGTTTGTAGTTTGCTTGGCTGATTGACTCTGCAGGACTAATTATTTATTAATTGTTCTTTAGTTTTAGTTTTATATAGTTGCTCTGTTGTTCATAATATATACCTTTAGCTTATCAGATTCTTCCTTTAGATAATCTCTCTCCCAATATATAGAATCAGAAGCTGATAGCATTATGACAGTTTCCTCCTGTTTTCTTTGAGCTAAGTTTTATGTTATAAAACTGTTGTTTTGTTTTATTTTTGAGTGTTTTATGGACACAAAAATGAGAGATGATTATATATGTTGACATTTCTGTCTCTTCGTTCATGTTGCATAAATCCAGAGTTCTTGTATCGGGTGTCATCTTCACTCAGTCTGAAGATCTTCCTGGGCCCTTTCTTATAAGACATATCTCTGCTTCAATTTATTATTTTTTTTCCTGAAGTTTCTTTTCCGTTTTTCAAAAATGGGTTTTGGTTTTGGGTGCAGAACCCTAGTCTTCTACTTTTGTTATTGATACAGCATTTTAGATTGACAGTTTGCCTAACCCCTAGCTATTTAAGAGTATGATTCCCCTTGTCACGTGCTCAGGTGGAACAGCATTGATACCTGTATTCTTCTGGGTGTCCATCTTTCATCATTTCTGAATTTTCTTTGTTGGGGCTTATGTTTTCTTCCACTTGGTTTTCATTGGACCTCTTGGTTTTGGATTATAGATTTCATTAAATTGGGAAAGTTATTTCTTTAAACATTATTTATATTTTTTGTACCAGAACCACAAATTTAGAACTTCTGCCCCTAATTCCTGAGAACTGTGAACGTTCTTAATATCTGTAAGATTGTCATTCAAACGATGCTATATAAATGAGTTATTTGCATTTCTGGTAAATTTATTAGTGTTTTTTATTTCATTGTTTTCTGTTTGTTTAATGTTTCTTTTTCTTTCCTCAGTATTTGCTTCCTATGGGTTATGTGAATAATTTATAAGGTTTACTTGCAGAGTCCTTGAGCACTTTGTATTATTTCCTTGGTTGTTATATGTGATATTAAAAATGCACATATGTGGGGCTGGAGACATGCCTTAGTGATTAAAAGCACTGGCTGTTCTTGCAGAGGACCTGGGTTCGATTCCTATCATCCACATGGCGGCTAACAAAGCTTGATAATTCCAGTGCCAGGGGATCCTTCGCCTTATTCTGGCCTCCACAAACATTGCATGGCACTAGTGCACTTACATACATGAAGACAAAACTACTCAGACTTATAAAATAGAAATAAATAAACTCAAAAAATACATATATGACTTACAGTCTGCTGCTGTACTGACTGTTGTGAGGCAGAAAACTTGCTTTCATTTGTCTTTCTCTCCTTTTTCTATTTCAAACATCATCTTGATGTTTTTATGATGCCATTTTGTTTCCATCATCTAATATGATTTATAAACTTCACAACAATAAAGATAGTCGATTAATTTCACCCCTATTTATTGTTTTTCCTGATGTTTCAAGGTTAGATGACCTCCATTAGCCATCAGGAGTCCCTGCTGATGACAAAATCTTTTTTCTTTAAGAGTTTTTTTTTCTCTTAAACCTCAAAGGGGATGGATGTTCACTAGATTTCAGAATTGATCACTCTCTTTTACTTCCCAGTACTTGAAAAATAGGCCACTTCCTTTGGGCTTCTCTGTTTTCAGATGGCAGTTCACTGCTATTAAAACTGGCGTTTTCTTATGTGTAATATGTCATTCCTTCTTGTTAGCTTTCTCCATTTTTTTTTTGTTTTTGGAAGTTTAATTATATATTTTGACATGGGTTTATTTGTTAAGAGTTATTCTGTTTGGAATTTTTATGATTTCTTCAATTTGGAACATTTTAACCATCATTTCCTTAAACACTCGTTCAGCCCATCTGTTTTTCTACTGGGTTCTGGTGATGTGAATGTTGGGTCATTGATTTTCTCAGGTCCCTATTGCTCTGCTCAGTTTTTTATTTACTTTTAATTTTTGGTCTTATTTTCTCTGATTTCAGATTGTATTCATCTGTCAGAAATAGTGATCTGTCCTCAAGTTAACCAAGTTTTACCTTCTTAATCTATTCTACTAGTGAGGCTATCTGTTCAGTTCTGTTACACACACACACACACACACACACACACAAACTTTGGTTTATTTTTGTTTTGGGCTAAGTTTTTTTGTTGTTTCAAGTGAGTTTGTAGTTGCTCACTGGAATATTTATATTATAGTTGCTTTAAAATTCTTGTCAGATAATTTCAGTTTAAAATTCTTACTTTTATTGCTAGCATTACTTGATTGAATTTTTTATTCAAGTTGTGTTTTTCTTATTCTTGGTTTGACAAGTGATTTTTTTCACTGGAATATTTATATTATAGTTGCTTTAAAATTCTTGTCAGATAATTTCAGTTTAAAATTCTTACTTTTATTGCTAGCATTACTTGATTGAATTTTTTATTCAAGTTGTGTTTTTCTTATTCTTATTTTTAATGATGTGTGTATGT
>NW_008347579.1:1305537-1332941 GCF_000622305.1 Nannospalax galili | reverse complement strand
TAAATTCTTATTGAATTTTTATGTATTTCCTACACATCTTAATCATCTGTATCCCCCATTTTCCATCAGTACCCTCCCATAGCCCCTCCACTGGATTTCATGCATTGTGTCATTTATCTTAAGGCTTATCAAGTCATTCTTACTGCTATGCAATAGACTCTCAGTCTAGTTGTGATTTGCATTTCTCTGGTGGCTAGAGATAGTATTTTCTTGTGTACTTCTTTGGAGAAGATCTGTTCAGATCATTTTTTCCATTTTTGAATGTATTACTTTTCTTTGATGTAAAAAGCTTATTTAGTGGCTGAAGAGTTTGCTTAGCAGTTACGACCTCATACTGCTCTTGCCGGGACCTGAGTTCAGTTCCCAGTACCCAGGTCAGGCAGCTCACAACAACTTGTAACCAACTCCAGGGGATCCCATACCCTCTTCCAGCCTCCACAGGCACTGCACTCACATGCACAAACCCACACACAAACTTAGAGGCATACACATAATTAAAAACAAATATTTTAAAAGTTTATTGATTGTGTATTCTGGATATTAACCCTCTGTTACATATCTGCAAATATTTTTCTCCCACTCTGTGAATTGTCTGTTCATTCCTTCAGTTGTTTACTTTTCTGTGAAGAAGCTCTTAAAATTGGTATGATCTGTCACTGTGTTCCTTGCCAAGCAGCTCCCGGGTATACATATGCACTGTTCAAACACTGTATGTGCATTTTTCATGGAGTTCCCCCCTCCCAGCTTGGCCCCTTATCCCTCCCTCCTCTCCTCCCTACCAAACACTCCCACTTTCCCCACCTCTCCCCTCCCTGTAACATCTGTTCCCCCTCTCAGGTTCTTTTCCTTTACCTCCGTGTATCCTTTCCGTTTTCCTCACTCCTGGTGTTACAGCAGAGTTTATGTACTCACATATAAGGGATTGGTGCTACAATCCACAAATGAGGGAGAACATATATTGATTTTTTTTCTGAGTCTGTGTTACTTCACTTAGTATAACAGTTTCTAGTTCCATCCATTTACCTGCAAATTTCATGATTTCATCTTTCTTTACTGCTGAGTAAAACTCCATTGTATAAGTGAACCACGTTTTCATTATCCACTCATCAACTGAGGGACACTTAGGTTGCTTCCATCTTTTAGCTATTGTGAAAAGAGCAGCAACAAACATGGATGTATATGTATCTCTGCAATAGGATAAGTTAAATACTTCTATCATGACACAGAGTAAACATTTTTATTCCAAAAGGGAAGAACTGTGACCCAAAACAACACACCAAAGCAAACCTAGAATCTAGCAGGGACGCATTAAACCCTGCATCTCCATGGTCAGCATCTTGGTTGGGATCATGATGGCATTGGCTGGGCTTCAAAGGGCTTGGGTCACCCTACTTTTCCATCTCCCTCCACCTTTAACAGAAACAGCTTCTTTCTTAGTCTTAGTCCAGGTCCACGCCACACCAGCAGCTGGAGCTCCTTGGTGGACATCCCACAGTCCTGGTACCTTCAATACCCCGAGTCCTCATTGCAACCAAGACTTCATTTTCACAGCTTCACATAATGTCCTCTCAGAGCCTCTCCACAGAAGCTTTGACCCTGGCACTCAGTGCCTGACCTCAGCTGATTTTTAAACTGTATTTTAACATTTGCCTTTTGTATTGGCCATTCTTAATTCCTATTTAAACTTTTAATAGGTAGTCACATAGTAAAGGCATGTAGTTCTTGTGGTGGGAGCTTACTTCCCAGTGTTAGCTTTGGGGAAGTAGTTTCCCCTTCTGTTTATTGTGAGTGCTATTTGGTGGGGGTGCTAGGATCACCTGGTGTTGTCTCTGGGACCCCTATTCTATCTAGGGGAGGAATACCCTAGTTGAATCACCTTTGAGATCCATGGTTGGGAGAAGAAATGTTAGGCTGACTGGTCCTCTTCCTTTGGAAGGGAATGATACTCCCACTCTCTAATCCTGGTGTCTGTCATCAATTTGCCTTCCTATTTATACCTTTTTTTTCCATCTTCTTTGATTGACTTTTCAAATATTTGTGGGAGTTTTAGTGAATAGTCAAAAAATACTTGAAGAGTGTTTTTAAACATTTTATTTATTATTTTTATTTTATGCGTGAGTGTGTTATCTTCATGTATATAAGTACACCTTTTATTATGCAGTGCCCAGGAGGTCAGACTAGGGCGTCAGATCCCCTGGAAGTGGAGTTAGGGATGGTTGTTAGCCACCATGTGGGTACTGGGAATTGAACTTGGGTCTTCTGCAAGAGCAGCCAGTGCCCTTGACTGCTGAGACATCTCTCCAGCCCAGTACACTATTTTTTAATGCATGTGTGTATGTATGTGCATATGTGCATGCACAGGCCAGCAGAAAATCTTAGGTGTCATTTTTAGGAATTATATCCATTTCCTTTGAGATGGTGTCTCTCACAGGCCTAGATTTCACCAGTTAGGCTAGAATGGCAAGTCAGTGAGCCCTAGGGATCCTCCATCAGCACTGGGTTTACAAGTGTGCATTACCACACCTGACCCTTTGACATGGGTTTTGGGACTTGAACTAGGTTCTCAGGCTTGTGAAGAAACCACTTTAGCCACATAAATTGACTTAAAAAGTTTCCATGTGTTAATTAAATGTTCTAACTGTATTTTCTCAGTTTAAAGAAAGAACAACAGTAATACATATCTCTGAAGGTTATTATTGAGACTGTGAGGCAGCAGTATCTGAAGAATATGGTATATTGGATCCTGAAGCTGGTGATGACTGCAGTGTTGTGTATTGCATCATTGTTTGTGAGAGCAAATTTGAGAAGCCAAGTAGTTATTTAAATTAGTTACATGTTGTAAATTTAATGAAAATTACATGTTATAAAAGTAATGAATGAAGGTGTAGAAGGATATTTCACATGCAGTAAAGAGCTGCACAATGTATTTTGGATGATACAAATAATTATATGGGTGTACCTTTAGGTAATGCAATACGATTTGTAAATGTACACTGAAGTAGTACCATAGCTTGCAAATAATCTAAAAAGAAAAATTGCAAAACATGCATCTAGATAGAGTAACTTTCTTTTAAAAATTAAACCTTTCTATTTAATATTTTTGGAAAGAAATGAATTTATGGTTCTTTATTAAAATGAATATAAGGGCAGTGGACATAGCTCATCAAGTTACAGTGCTAAGTGCCAAGGCTGACGACCTGAGTTCTATCCCTGGGACCCACATGGTAGACGGACAGAACTGAACTGACTTCTACAAGTTGTCCTCTGACTTCCACATGTGTGCTGTGGCATGTGCCTGTCATGATATCCATGTCCTCTCCTAATAAAGAAATAAAATCTAAAAAATAAATGAGATTATACATAACAATATGGAAAACCTTTAGTTTGGATATATATGCAGCTTTAACAATTTGCTATGAGTCAAGTTATTTAAAGTACAGTATGATTTAGTAACTCCTTTTTAAAAAGTATATGAGTGTTATGCCTGCATGTATATTAAGTGCACCTATGTCGTGCAGTGCCTGTGGAGGACGGAGGAGGTGTTAGATCGTCTGGAATTGGTGTTACAGACAGTTGTTAGGTGCCATGTGGGTGCTGGGATTCGAACCTGTGTCCTCTGCAAGAGTAACCAGTGCTCTTAACTGCTGACCCCTCTCTCCAGCCCCATCAATAACTCATTTTTATTTAAAAAATTATTTATTTATTTATTTATTTATTTATTCATTTATTTATTTATTTATTTATTTATTTATTTATTTATTTGTGTGTGAGTATATTGCCTGCATATAGGTAGGTGCACCGTGTCATGCAGTGCTCACGGAGGTCAAAGAGACCATCGAATCCATTGGTACTTGAGTAACTCCTTTTTGATAGTTAAATTTTTTTTCTGACCATTGCAGAATGATTTTTTTTCACTGCCTTAGAATTTAGCATGTGAAGAAGTTTGAAGTATAATGTTTGTTAACTATTTATTGACTTGACTGTTTTCAGTCAGCTGTTCATGATGTCAAAGTTTAGGTGAAAAGTTAAAGGGATGACAGAGGAGCTATTTAGATGCATATTTAAAGACTAAAGACAGATTTCTGTACCATTGTTCTTTATAATCTAATGTGTCTAAGGCCAAGAAATTGCATGCTTTTAAAGTATGTTTTATATGTGACTAATTCCTTTGTCATTGAATCTGTGGCAGGAAATAGTGTCTCTTCTATTATAGAAAGCAGACAGGGAATTATTATATGAAAATACTTATAAAAATTCCAGAAGAGTTAGAGTCACCAAAGGGAAGGGGCCATCTAGTAATCTGTAAAAGTTGTCTACCAGGCTGGAGCCTATGATCACAGCTCCTGGGCTGCTGCAAGTGTTATTTCTGCCCCCTGGTCCTTACTGCTGCTAGTTGTTGCCCTGAATCTGCTGCTTTTGCCTTCTAAACTCTTACTGCCACTCCCAGTGGTAGAACCTAATAACGTCAAACTTTTCAAGAGAACCTTAGAATTTTAGTGTTTAGGACCAGCACAGTGCTAAAAATTTGGCCACTTAAGTGTAAGGGCAGCAGTCATATTATTTTTATTTCTATTATAGCAATGACTTATTCAAACTCTGTCACATAGATGGTCTCCATAAATATTTTATCATATTAAGGAAAATTTTTGAGTAATTTCAGAACTTATTATGGAGGGACCAGTGTAACCTAGTCTCACCTCAGCACCTACTATATAACACCTTTAATAAGTATATACTCAGGGGCAAGATAGCGCTGGTTAAGAGCACTTGATGCTCCTGCAGAGGACTTTGGTTCAGTTCTTAACACCCACACGATGGCTAACGACTGTCTGTAACTCCATTTTCAGGGGACCCAACGCTGTCTTTTGGCCTCGGGCACTGAGCATATGTGGTGCACTTACCTACATGTAGGCAAAATACTCAAACACAAAAATAAAAAAAATTAAAAATAAGTATATATTAAGTGAATATTAGATATGTTATATTTACTCATAAAAATATGCCATTAGAATTAACATTACTTATTGTGAATTTTGGTTATATTTTTAAGTACTACTTGAAGTTCATAATTAACTTTCTCTGTGTTACAGCATCAAACACTTGGCTTGTTCCAGAAACTAAAGGAGCTATTGTACAAGGTGGATATGGCCACACCAGTGTGTATGATGAAATAAGAAAGTCCATTTATGTTCATGGAGGCTACAAAGCATTACCAGGCAATAAATATGGTTTGGTAGATGATCTTTATAAGTATGAAGTTAACACTAAGACCTGGTGAGTAGACTGTAAAGTATAATAAGGAGAAACTCTGATATTAATTGTACTTTATACTTGTATAATAGTGGTGTTTACTAAATATTTTCATAGAAAAATTCTTGGACTTCAAAAATCTTTATTGTAACTAGTGATATGCTGTCATGTAGCATATAAAGTTTCTCTGTATATAAATGTTTCAGTTTAAAATAGTGTCTGGTCCCATAGAAATTCCTAAATGTTTCAGTTTAAAATAGTATCCAATCCCATAGAAATACCTAATATGTTCATTTTAGCTGAGTAATTATGTTTACCATTACAATTTCAGACTTTGGTATTATTTGTTGTGGGATTTGTTCTTATTTATACTTCCATTTTATCAATACGTATACAATTTAAAAAGCATTTTCTCAATTTCATCCTCTTACTCAAATGAAATACAAAGCTTGTATTAAGATCTGTTTTCCTTTTTTTTTTTGTTAATAGTGGTGCTGCCCTACATGTTATACTAGTATTCTCAGGCACATTTGTAGCGGTTTTTCTAGGGCATATACTTAAAAGTGAAATTCTTGTGTGTTGCTGGACTGCCTTTTGGGTCTCTGTAGTGTGGATTCTTCCAGCAGCAAGTGTGAATGCCCTTGTCCTGCATGTTCTACTGGTACCTGATAGCTGTGGGGATTTTCACTTTTGCCAGTGTGAAGGTCTGAATAGTATCTTACTGTTGAATCCTCTTAAATATGTCCTTTTTTGTTTAATGAATGCCCTATTTATATTACTAACATTTGCTTTGTACTAGAAATAATTTTTATTTATCATTTGTCTTTACAGTTTTAAAATACAATTTTTATTGTACTTGTTTCTTAGTAATATCTGGGAAATTATTACTTTTCTTAAGATAATATACATTCCTTCAAAACTTATGATGTTGTTTTATAATTGGGAATATTCTAGAAAAGGATTGTTTTATTAATTGTGATGTGCTTTGACACCTATAGCCTAATTTCAAATCAAGTTTGTGTACCCAAATGTCCCTTGGTGTGAGTTCATCCACTGGAGCCTGCTCAGCCTATCTAGTGTCCCTCCCTTAAAAAAGTCAACTCTTCCTCATCCAGCAGTGATCAGCTACTAATAGTTCCTTGCCAAAGTTGTGACCTCCTGTCCATTTCCCCAGTTCTGTGCTGGTTTTTGTCTGAGTTTGTGTGGATTTTGTGCATTTCGTCACCATTGATGCAAGTTCATATGAGCATTCTATAAGACTCTTTCCTTATGGTCATGTACCTCCTCCCCTGGCTCTTACAATCTTTCTGCTTACTCTTCTGCAATGGCCCCTGAGCCCTGGGTGGGTGAAGTTTAATAAAACAGGACTCCTGTCGAGAGACCCACACTCTGCAGACTCTTATTCTCTACACTTTGGCCTGCTGTGGCCTTTTGTGTTCATTGCTCTCTGTTGCATGAAGAAGCTTTGCTAATGAGAGTTGAGAGATGCATTAATATTCTCTCTACCCCTTGTTCTAATATGTTTTGTTAGTTTTAGGTGTAGAGGTTCCATTGTAGATGTGTCACTTAGGGTTGGGCATCTCACACACACATTTGTATAGCGGAAGGCTATGTAACAAAAAACACAGTGCCAGACAGGGGAAACCTCCCTTCGAGTTGTTGATCAGGGTAGTCCAAGAGACTCCTCAAAATGCACAGGCTATTGCCACAGCCCTTGATTGTCTCCCAGAATTTGAAGATAAGACCCTATTGCTGAAGATAGGACATACTTTGGTCACAAGACTTGGAACAGTGGACCTTGAATTGACCTAGAAGCCTCCTCCCTGAAGACTAGCTCTCAAAATTTTGGAGGACACTATGCCTGCTGCTAAGGAAGAAAAATCAATCAGTGGTCCAATCCCAGCTTTAAAGTCTAATTAACCACAACAACTGGTACAGCAAACTGTATTGGTTCAGTAGTGACATATTTATCTTGGAGGTAATCAACATCTACCTAATTGGACTTAAAGCCCACTCAGTGGGAGGGAGCTCATGTGTGGCACTAAAAATATAGTCAAATATACATGGCTGAAGAGGTAATAGATCTTAGAGAAGACCCTTTGTCTGTAATATCCCTAGACAAATGTTATTTCTTACTATATGCTAAATGTGGATCCTTATATTTACAGACAAGTATGCCAGTCACCACTCACTCATCAAAGAAGCTTCTTTTGCAACAGAGACTATTTTTTTATTTTTATCTTTTATGTGTGTGAGTGTTTTACTTGTATGTATGTAAGTATATCTGTGCATACATGCTCATGGAGGCCAGCAGAAGGCATCTGGTTCCCTAGAATTGGAGTTATGGACAGTGGTTAGCGGCCAAATGGGTGTTGGGAACTGAACTTGGGTCCTCTTCTTTGCAAGTACAGCCAGTGCTCTTAAGTGCTGAGCCATCTCTCTAGCCATTTCCACTGTTTTTTTGTTTTTTTGTTTTTTTTTCCCCACTGTTTTGAGACTCTGTCTCACTTTGTACCTGATAGGGATCCTCCTATCTCTGTCTTTTCAACCCTGGGAGTACAGACATGTACCACTGTGTCGGCTCTTTATGTGCGTGTTGGGAATCAGACTTACACTTGTGGGGCAAGCACTTTAATGGTTGAGCTATCCCCACAGCCTATAATGTTCTATTTCTGTAATGTTCAGCAATAGGAGATGCTATTCTGTGTTCTTAGAAATTATGATGAAGATTGCTTTACACTTGGAAGAATTGTGCAGTGGTTTGAGTGGATAGCAGGTAAACTTCTGAAGTGGCCACACATGAGGGTTCACTTTATGTGATCCAGTGAGCGAGATCTTAATTTTTTTTGTACTTTTCAATATATGTGAATCATATATTGACAGGATCTGGAATTTCCTAGGAGACAAACTTTCAGGCACATCTGTGAGGGATAAATTAGCATCTGGGCATGCCTGTAGGGCTTATGCTGATTAGTTACTTAGGTGGGGAAACCTACACTAAAAGTGGGTGGCACCATTCCTTGGGCTTGGGTCCTGTACTCTATAAAAAAGAGAAAGCTAGCTGAGCACAAACACTGATTGCTCTCTACTTCCTGATTGTGGATGTGATGTAATCACCTGTTTGAAGCTCCTGCCTCATTGATTTCCTTGCCCTAATGGACTGTACTCTTGAGCTCTGGACTGAGGTAAACCTTTCTCCTTTGAGTTGCTTTATCAGAATATTTTATTACAGCAACAGGAAAAGAAATGGAGACAGTGTCATGTTTTATAAGTTACTTAAGAAATAGAAATCTGTGGGATATAACTTCAGAGAATATTATATGCTACTACTTTATGACTTGGCACACTAAAAGAGGGTCAAATCAAATGTTTAGTTATCTGATTTTTTTTGGAAAAGCATTTAGGCATTAAAAGGTCAGGATATGCTCAAAGTCATTGCTGCTACATTCTTACTTTATAGGTAGTTAAATCTGATTTGTTCGCATTTGGAGTAAAAGGAAAATAGACATTTATTAATCAGAGTTCTTCTCTAAGTTGATTCTTTTTAAATTGTTAGTATGTTTCTCTACTTGATATTATCCTTTACCAAAGGACTTTAACTTTGCCATAATGATCTTGGGGTACCAGTGCAGTGTAGTTTTGATCTCTTAGCTTTGTTAAGTGAGACATTTCCTGATACTTTTTGCATTTCTGTCTATAGACTTTGCAATGGGAACCAATCTGCATCTTCATTGTTCTTCTCTACTTTTTTATTTTTTGGTGATAATAAGGACTCAGACTTTGAAAACCAATTTTTCAAATGAGAGAGAAAAGATGTCAGATGGTAATTTTTCAAATGAGAGAGAAAAGATGGTATTTCCAACAACATTAAGACTAAGTAATAACTCTAAATGGTAAAATTTTAAGAAAGTCTTTGAAGTCATATATTCTTTATAATTTTTTTATGAGGTTTTGCATAGTTACATGAAGTGATCTCTTCTAGCTTTAGTTTGATATAATAGGGGTTATTTTTACATCAGTACATTTAATGCTAATTAAATTACTTGAATTTTTATGATTTCTCTAAGAAATTTACTTGTCAGAGATTTTTGGAAAGTGACATAGAACAATTTTATAAATATGCCATTAGTTAAACCACATTTCAGTTAATACTGATGAATGTAGTATCCTTGCTTATATCTCTGCATACTGAGTGTCTGAAACTTTTCAACAAAGGCTTTATTGAATCCTTATTAAGATGTTTATTGAGAACAATCCTGATAAGTTCTCATAAGGGATATTGATAATTTAAAATATTATAGTATATATTTATGTGAGAAATAAGAAAAACACATAATGAACACCTACATCTAACAAAGAGATAGTACAGCAAGCAGATTATTAAGAATAGTGAAAATGTTCATACAGGCAAGAAAGTTTATTGTTTTTATAAACATCTTAAGTTCTGAGTTTTGGAATTTTGGGATGCCTGATTTAAACCACGAATTGATAATTCAAAGAAACATGATAGACTTTTAAAGATGATTTAAAAGTATATAGTATTTACTTATTCCTAATTATTTTATAATTAAGAAATATAGCATGTGGACAATAGTATATGAAACCATACGTATATAGTTTCAGAGCTTTAATAAAATGAGCACCCTGTCCAACTGTGCCAGGAAAGAGGACATTACAATACCCCAGAAAGCATCATGTGTCCTTCCATGATGGTGCCCCACACCATTGTGCCATGTTACTATGCCAGCATTATAATTACTTGAACAAATAAAAAGCTTAACTCTTTTTTTTTTTTTTTTTCGGTCTTTTTGAGACAGGGTCTCCCAGTAGCCCCAGCTGTCCTGGTCCTCAACTATGTGGACCAGGCTGGCCTTGAACTCACAGAGATCTGCCTGACTCTGCCTCCTGAGTGCTGGGATTAAAGGCATGTGCCACCACGCCCAGCCAACTCTTTTTTTAGGAGTTGGCTTGAACTTGGAGGACGCTTATTCCCCAGGATAGCTCTTGGAACCATTTGTCTTCTGAAACTGTACTAATGGAACTGTCTTGTTAAAATTCACTCTGCAACTGTCTCTGGAGTCTAGCCCACTCATAATTTTTTTCAAAATAGTGTATTTTAATGGAGTTGAGTGTGATATTTCAATACATGTGTGTGGTATATGGTATGCACTGATGAAAGTCATCTTTCCTTTTATATTCTCTTCCCACTTCAAAGATTCTAGTAATTATATATAAAATTAATACATATATACACATGTACATATTTTATATATATATATATATATATATATGTATATATTTGTTGTTGTTGTTCAGTTTTCTTTTGAGGCACGGCCTCACTCTGAAGACCAGGCAGGTTTTGAACTCAGACGTGTGCCTGCCTCTGTATCCCAAGCTCTGAAGTTAAAGGTGTGTGCTCCCACACCTGGCTCATATGTATATTTTAATTCTTGATACAGTGGAGAACATGCAATGCTTGTCTCTCTGTATTTGACTTATTTCAGTAACATGTACTCCACGGTTTTATCCTTTTTGCTGCAGATGATAGGATTACTTCCTTCTCTGTGGCTGAGTAACATTTTATTGCATACATATGCCATTTTAGAAAGCCTTTTATCTATTGCTGGGCACCTAAGTCTCTCACATATCTTAACTGTTATGAATGAATAGTGCTGCAGTAAATGTGGGCCTGCAGGTAACTCTTTGTAATGTGGACTCTAGTTCCTTGGTGTATATTCTCGGACTGTCTTTAGCTTTTTGAGTGGCCTTCATAATGTTTTCTTGTTACAGAGTTGGGGACCACCGAGCAAAACTACCCAGACTTAGAAAGTTCCAAATCAGCTGAATTTATTTAGCTAGCCGATTTAGGGAGTGTTGCCCTAACTGGGAGGTGCTGGGAGCTTTGTAAAGGTAAAGTCCAAAAGGCAAAGTCCTTGATACAAGATTTAAGCTTTTACAATTTTATCAGAATTTTAAAGAGAAATCCCCAGGGCAGGCAGGCTGACAACCCTGGCAGCCGCCTTAAGGAGGATAAGGGTGGGGAGGAGGAAGGAAAGCAATGAATCCTGCAAGTTTACCGCCTGCATGGGGGTCAGACTGTGGCTGGCTGGGAGAAGGAAGCTTAGGGAAAGTAGAGAAATACAAGATGCTTGGGTTAGCCCAAAGCCTTAATAAAAGCATGTTTAGTAAAAGGGTTATAGAGAAAAAGGCAAGATTATGCTTCTCACAAGAATTCAGAGAAGCAGGAAAACTCCTGATTTACATGACTGTAGCTGGTCCAGAAATTCTGTGCTAGGAAGCAGGATTCTAAGCAGGAAAAGTTCACTATCTCATTAACACACTAGGTGTTGGCCTATCTATTTAGCATAACTTAAGGTGAACCCACCTTCCTAGGGGTGGTCCTATGACCAGATGATTGACCAGTGAAACTTAGGGATATTACACTCAGTAATACCTATGCTGATTTGCATTCCCAGCAGCATTCCTTTAGTTCTGTAGCATCATAGCATTTATTTTTATTTTTAAATTTATTTTTATTTTATCTGTATGTGTGTATTGCCTGTGTGTATGTAAGTGCACCCATGTTGTGCAATGCCTACAGAGGACAGAAGAGGCTATTGGATCCCCTGGAACTGCAGTTATGGATAGTTGTTAGCTGCCATGTGGGTGCTGGGATTTGAACTCAGGTCTTCTGCAAGAACAGCTAGTGCTCTTAACTGATGAGCCATCTCTTCAACCACTCACAGTATTTCTTAATGTTTGCTTTGGGAAAAAAAGAAAGGTTTTTCCCTTCCCCTCTGTAATGGCAGTCACAGTGCATGTAAGATCACCTGCTTAGTGATGTTCTGCAGTTTTCATTGGTTCTGCTCATTTTCCTTTCTTTTCTTCAGATTGTATACTTTGTAGAATTATCTTCAAGTTCATTGTTTCTTCTTCCTGCATATCTTCTATTGAAATACTGTTATAACATTTTAAATTTTAGTTTCAGTATTTTACAATTACAAAATTTCCATTTTTCATAATTTCCGTTATTTTATATTCAATAAGCTATTGTCATTTTTTTCTTAAAGCATTGTATTTTTGTTTTAAAATCTTGGCCATATTTATGATAGCTGTTTTGAAATCTTTGACTCCCATCTGAGATGTGAGCCCTCTCAACATATTTCTGTTGACTACTTACCTGTGGGTCAAAATTTTCAATTTCTTTGCCTATGATAATTTTTCCTTGTTAACATTTAGACATTTTGCATAATATAGCATAGTAACTCTCAATACTGATTCCTTCTCTTTCCCTAGGACTAGTTGTTTATTTATTTACTCACTTCACCTGACTCTGAAATTGTTTTGTCTTCATTTGAATCTTCGAATGTTGCCTCTAGGAAGGTAACCCCTCCACACTTTGCTTGGGATTCTAGTGGTTTTAGTAGGCTTCTCAGTCTGTGTTGTTACACACCCAGCTGTTAGCCTATAGTATTTGCTGGCCTATTGTTCTTTTCAGCCATTCTAAGAGGAACATTATCTACAGTGTAATTGATTTTCCTTTGAGACACAAGGTTGTCTTTGAGTCTCCTCCTTGAGGTTTCTCATCCCAGGAGGGCTTTTGTTAGCTGCCTTCCTTTAGTTGTCTCTGGTGGATTCACTGGTTTGTGGTTTTAGCTTGTTATCTTTAAGATGTTTATACCTATTCCTTATGTGCCTACAAAATCTCCATTGTTTTTGAGTAGGTGTTTAGGCTTGAACTTTTCCACTCTCTGTTCCAAATAAAGTCAGTTCTATGGGGAGAGCTTTGGAACTCTGTTTTCCTGGCCTGCTTCTCCTGGGGGAAAACCTCTATGCCACTGTTGGGTACTTATTTGGTGGGAGGGCTCAGTGACTTGGTTCCCCTTGGAATGATTACTTTATGCACAGAGTCCTGGGTGGGAACAACAGCCAGAGTTCAAAGCTTGGCTCTCTGGCTTAGAACTTCTGGCCTTTGAGTGAGGCAGGATAAACATTGTTGGGCCCCATTTTAGCTTCATAAACTTGGTTGATAGCTACCATGTCTGATGAGGGCTGGGTAATGGATAAGCACTCACCTCTTGTGCCTTTTCCTCAACAGAGCTTCTTAAGCTAGAGCTAGAAGGCATGAGATTTGTGGTAGCCTAATACTCCTAGTGAGGTATCATTGGCCTGAACTAGGTAGGAGCTGAGGGATGAAGGAATTTTGTTTTCTTGGCTTTACCCACTTGGGGTGGAGGGTGGGTCATTCTGAATTGGCCTGTGTCAGATGTGAGCAGAGAAAGGGAAGGAGAATAGGAATGATCTGCTGCACACTGTTGACATATGCTTTTGTTCTTTGTTCTTTTTTTTTAAATTAATTAATTTATTTTTATAACCACTTCCCAGATAGCACCCTCCCATAGCCTCCCTCCCCCCACTAGAGCCCATATACTCTGATATTCCTGCTTCTGTCTGCTGTGTTGTTGGCACCCCCAGCCCTTCCCCACTACTTGCCCTTCTGGTGAATCTAGTCAGCCTATCTAGAAGTCTTTGTTTTAGGAGGGTCAGTTGTTCCTCATCTAGCGGTAATCAGTTATCAATATTCCTTTAGATAAGACTGGGGTCTACTGTTGATTTTCCCAGTTCTATGCTAGGTTACTATCTGGGAATCCCTTTGGCTACCCTGGCCAACAACTCAAAAGAAGGTATCGCCCCTCTGGCATTGTTGCTTGTTATGTAGCCTTTAGCTATACATATGGACTCTTAGGAAGTTATGTTGGCCCATTTAATCTTTGGTTATACTTTCCTTTTGGGTGTTTAAGGCCATACAGTTGGCCCAGATAAACTGATTTATTTTTACTCTTAAGGTCGTTTGAGAATCTGTTCCTCAGCGGTCACATGGGCTTGGGAGGAGCCCCTGGTTCCTTTCTTTTACCAGTTCCACCTATGTGAAGATAAGTCAAAGGTCGTGCTTGACCATGGTTGGCTTTGCTTGGAAGCATGGAGGAAGTGATTCCTCTGTGTTGATCCTCCTCTTTATAGACCGGACACTGGTTCTTTTTATCTTGTGGAAACATTGGTATTTAGGGCCTCGTGCATGCAAGGCAAGTAGGTTCTCTACACTGATCTATGTCCCCAGTTTATTTCCCCCTACATTTTTATTTTGAGATGGGGGTCTCACAAAGTTGCCTAGGCACTTTGAACTATGATCCTCCTGCCTCAGCCTCTTCAGTAGTTAACATTACAGGTCTTTGCCACTGGGCAAGGTCCATTATTAATATTCTTAACCAAAACTTAGTAGATATCCTTGAGTAAATACTTATTTACTGTTGCTCTTAATAAAATTTTATGAAACCTTAAATTTCTGAGACATTAAAAGTTTTTTTTTTTTTTTTTAACTAATTAATATTCTTTCCCTGAGGAGAGTATTTGTGGAATTCTTCATATTGTGATGCTGGAAGTCAGTCTCATATTCTTTAAGCATTAAGATACTATAATCCATTGTTTTAGAGATACTACATATATCATACCACCTATTTTATGCACATTTACTATGTTCAGATACTTTTCCCCCAGAGTCGTTATGAAGTATTTATTTATGCCATTATGCATCTTTATTATATATTGGTTTGTTCAGAGCAATTATAATTTTGAGCATGTATTTATAGTACGTTATGTTACTTTATATTAATTTTATTGCTTCTGAAAAATGTTATTTTAGTTGTAGTTTTTAATTATATAAATTATAGATATGGCCAAAGATAATCTCCAGCAAAAGAATCTATACACAAATAAATACAGTCTGTCTGATTCCATTTATGTAAAGTAAAATGTAGCAGAGCCTGTCTATGCTATTAGAATCGGAATAGTAGTATTTGGGTTTGATCTAGGTTCTGGTCACTTGGTTGTATTCATTTTATGAAAATTCATTGAGTTTAAGATTATGATATATGCACCTTTGTGCATATTAATTTTGAATAAGCCTAAAGGTTCATTTAGGGGTCCACATCAATTTTGTAGTTTTAACTAAATGTAAATTGGAGTAAATTCATTTGCATTCAGCTTTTTACTTATTTTAGTATGCAAAAATCATGGTTTGACTCATTGAAGTAAACCTTTATAAATGAAAAACTCTTTCAAAATATAAATTATCAGTATTAATTCTTTGTTTAAAATTGTTTTTATTTTATATATATGAGTGCCTGCACATATGCACCACATGGGTGCAGTGCTTGCAGTGTTCAGAAGAGGGCATCGGATCCCCTGGAATTGGAACTATTGATGCTTGTTAGCTGCCATATAGGTGCTGGGAACTAAACCATGGCCCTCTGCAAGAACAGCCAGTGCTGTGAAATGCTAAGCCATCTCTTCAATCCCTAAAACTTTTTTCTGTATAATGCTACCTCAAAGCATTATAAAGATACTGAGGATCCTCAAATATTCTTTTAAAATATTAAGGCTTAGAAGTTATTTACAAGTGATTAAAACTACATGTATAATAATAATAATTACTATTATTATTATTATTGAAGGAAAATCTTAAAGTCAACACTTTATATATTATACATATATAAACCAGATTAGTTTCTTTATCCTTTGTAATACATTTCTAAATTTTATTCTGTAGGACTATTTTGAAAGAAAGTGGGTTTGCCAGATACCTTCATTCAGCTGTTCTTATCAATGGAGCTATGCTTATTTTTGGAGGAAATACCCATAATGACACTTCCTTGAGTAATGGTGCAAAATGTTTTTCTGCTGATTTCCTGGCATATGACATAGGTATGTATCTGTTAGGCTTGTATAAGGTAGGAAATATCAGAAATTTCTGTGTAAAAGGTACTCAAATACATTAATTGATATCACGTGTGTATGTCACTTTTGAGATTGATTCAGTGATAGTCTATGAATGGCATTCTCTTTAATTTCAACATAATCGTATAGCACCAAGAGATGACATGTTGGGATGAGTTAGCATTTAGAGAAGTGAGATGGCTAGGCTTGATTGTCCTTTAGATACCTTTGAATATTGTATCCCTATCAACATTGTATGAGTCTATTGGGTCTTACTTAGTTTTGATAATGGATAGCTATAGAATATTGTAAAATTATTAAAATTAGAATGATAGGAATTCAGACAGTTTAGATTTAGTAGGAATGAAGGAAACTGTATTTAATAGATGTAAGACATAACTTCGGGTCTTTGTCATCATAAAGGTACATAATCTGCTCTTTTAAATTTCATATGGCAGCACAGAAAAGAAAAATTGTCAATTAATAAGCACTTTGATCTTCATGCTATTATACATTTGTTAAAAGCAAATTTCCAGTAATAAAGCTAAGAATACTAAGCTCTGAGTGAGCTTGATTAATCGCTCAATCTTAAATAGTGAAATCTTTATATTTTTGAATAATAATAATTTAAAAAATATTTTATTATTTTTATTTTATGTGTATGTGTGTATTGCTTGCATTTAGGTAAGTGTACCCGTGTCATGCAATGCCCGTGGAGGACAGAAGAGCCTGTTGGATCCCCTGGAACTGGAGTTATAAACAGTTGTTAGGTGCCATGTGAATGCTGGGATTCTAACCTGGGTCTTCTGCAAAAACAACCAGTGTTCTTAACCACTGAACCATCTGTCCAGTCCCAAATAATAATAATTTTAAAATGATAACCTCATGATGGGCGTGAGATCATCTTAGGTTTTAGAAAGCTCACAAATCATTGTCTGAGATCCAGAAGAGCAGGTTATAACTAGACTGGCAGTGACCTTAATCATCTGTTGTTGCCAGGCTTATGTCCAGCTGCTCCTTGACAGGGATGGTAAGAGAGTGAGCTCAGTGTTTTGGAGGTAGATGGAAGCTTTATTTATTTATTTGTTTATCCATTTTTCTTCAGTGGAATATTTTTAAAGGAAAAGAATAGAATGTCATTGTTGTTGCTAAAAATCCACAAAGTGGGACTTTGAACTTTTGCATTAGATGTTTTCAATAAACTTCTACACTTAATTATTGTATTTTAATGAAGAGTATAAACTTGAGCTATTTGGTAAGTCACATACTGAGAATTTATTTTCATTATTCCATATTATTAAATATTTTAGGCTTTACTTGTCAGAAAAGCTTATAGAGGTTTAAAAAATTAGAAGTTTTTGTTTCAGATATGCATGTATTGCCTGTATGTAGGTAAGTGCACCCATGTCGTGCAGTGCCCTTGGAGGTCAGAAGAGCCGTCGGATCCTGTGGGACTGGAGTTATGGACAGTTGTTAGCTGCCATGTAGGTGCTGGTATTTGAACCTGGATCTTCTGCAAGAACAACCAGTGTTCTTAACCACTGAGCCATCTCTCCAGCCCCAGGATTGGATTATTAATGTTCTAACTACTATTTATTAAATTCATTCAAAGTACTAGTACATTCTAAGTATTAGTACATTCTAGGTACTAAGTTACACTGTTTATTTGCAAAATTGGTAACCTCTCTAAAGACCTTGTAACAAGACTTAATTTTCAGAAAATCAAACAGGTAGTAGTAACAGGTACTTGTCCAGAGCAATGTTGTTGGTAGGTGGTTGATCTAGCTTTTGTGATTCTAAAACTTGGAATCTTTTTGTTTGGATACACTTTGCTGATTGGCTGGGTCCATTGCATGTTCTTAGGCTTAATAGCATGTATTTCTTAATATTGTGGATTGATAGAATCAAATATCTGTCTCATTTTTTGAAATAAATTATTCAGACTGGAGGAATAATAGCATATTTTAAAGTTTTATAGTTTAACATAGCAAATTTTTGCCCTGTGACAACATTGACAACAAAAACATAAAGGCAATCAAAATGCAGCATAGGACGAAATTGTCTTATCTGATTATTTGTATGTGGTTCACAGTAACGTTCCATTTTCTATCTGGATTTAAAAACTCCCATTTCCTTCTCATTTAAGTAGGCCTTTTTTCTGGCACATTTAAATGAAATGCAGCTGAAGTTCTGCAGAATTTCTAATAGAGTGTATATGCCAGCACTAATTTTTCATTGTTCTAAAGTTTACTATTTCAATCTTAGTGCCATTGTGGATTTTATACAGTGATAGTCATTAATCTTTGGAAATATAATTTTGCCTTCATAGTTTTTGTAGTATATATGATAGATGTAGCCTACATAAACCAGCGATTTTCAAATATGGCTCCACTCTGGCATTCCTTTGGATAGTTGTTGAGAAATACAAAATAAAAGAAGAAAACCAGACATATATAATCTGATTTTGAGATTTAGCCCTAGGCATCTATATTTTTTGAAAAATGATTGAAGAGCCTGGAGACATGGTTCAGTGTTAAGAGCATACTGCTCTTGCTGAGGACTTGAGTTTGATACGCAGAACCCATAACAGGCAACTCCATGGTCTTTAGCTCCAGTTCAATGGGATCCAATGATGTCGATTATTCTCTGTAGGCACCTGTACTCACATGCACATTCCTATGCGTGTGTATGCGTATACACCCCCTCCCCCAACTAAAATAAAATTATAAAAACCCTTTAAAATATGATTGTAGGGGCTGGAGATGTGGGTAGTTAAGAGTGGGTGCTGCTCTTACAGAGGATTGGAGTTCAGTTCTCAGCAGTCACGTTGAGTGGCTTAAAACTGCTTGTAACTTCAGCTCCAGGGGGATCACATGCTTCTTTCTGAACTTTTCAGGCACCAGCACTCAGATGCACATATCCATACACAGACTCATGTACATACACATAATAAAAATAAAATGAAAATGTTAGAACGTGATTGAAGAACAGCTGATAATATAGCCAGAAGTGGCTGAATCTGGAGAGGTGTATGTACAGCAGGAAGCATCACTTAATGCTTTAGTTGCACCTGTAGTTAAAGTCAGATTTTAGAATCTGAAATGCTTATTAGTATTGTTGCTTTAATTGAGCAGCACGATATCATCTTTTAAGATTAAAAACTTTTGTTTGGTAAAGATAGACTTCTATTTAGAATTTAGATAATTCTGAAACAAAATGAAAAACAGCTTATTAATTACATTTCTTATTCAAAAAGATAAAAAAAAAATAGGAACTTGAAGGTGTAATTTCCTGAGTTAGATTATTTCAGAATCTGATAGGGAATAGGAATTATATGTCAGTATGTCTCACACAAAGCAGAACAGTTGGGATCTCATGTCACATTCAATTAATGGTAGTTTTAAAAATAAATTCTCTGAACATGATTTTACCCATGATATTAATTCTTTGGTAACTGATTATGTAAAAATCATTACTTGAAAAGCAACTCCATATTTGAAGAAGTAATATTTTCGTTGTGTAATAATTAATGATTTAGTATAATATTGCGTAGGTTTAAATACTTAAAACAGAGTTGTAATTTGATGTACCCTTAAAACATCACTTTACTGTTATCCTAGCTTGCTTTCTGTTGCTGTGATAAAACATTGCTTAACAAAAGCAATTTGGAGAAGAAAGGGTTTATTTACACTTCTAAGACACAGTGCATCTGTAAGGGAAATGAGGCAGAAACTCAAGGCAGGAACAGAAGCAGAGACTGTGGAGGAATGCTGTTTATTGGCTTGCATCCTCTGGCTAGCTCAACTACCTTTCTTATACAGCCCAGTCCCATCTTCCCAGGAATGGCTCTGCCTAAAGTGGGCTGGGCCCTCCCTCTATAATTAGCAATCAAGAAAATGTCCCAGGGACATGCACACATGTGATTCCTCAGTTGTGGTTCCCTCTTCCCAGGTGACTCTAGCTTGTGTCAAGTTGACAAAAAATAACTAACCAGCACACCTAGTTTATGAAACATAGCGCACATGATTTTGTACAACCCCATGGAGTGTTATATATGAATCATATAGAATGGATACAGCTTTGTAAGGCATAATTTCATGACAAAGTCATTGCAAATTAGGTCATCAGTTAGAGTAAATTAAAATTAAATAATTTAATTTTTGGAACATGCCAACAAAATTCTGAAAATTTCAGCTGGCTTCTACTTTATGCTTATAATTATTTTCATTTTCTGAATATTGTTTCATTAATCTATTTCCCTATTATATTATATTTTTCTGGATCCTCTTTGAGGGAAGTGGTACCTCTTGCCTAGCAGGAAGGAGCCAGTTTGTTTCTTTGTAAAGAAAACCCTAGAAACCTTTCACACGTCTTCAGTGAATTATACAGTTGTTCTAAGCTGCATTACATCCTTAGCTGAAGTGTTACCGTGTTTGGAGGAATTAGATATAGGAAATAGTCCTGGTCTTCCCCCCACCCCCACCCCATTCTTTAAACAGTACAAATAAATATAAGAAAATGTTAACTTCATTTTGAGAAAAGGGAGAGCTGACATTTGTCTAACATTTCCTGTCATGCTTGGTACTTCACATTTGCAATATCTATGTAGCAATACTCAGTTTATGGAGGAAGACACTGTAGCTTACCATAATTAAACCCGATGTCACACAGCTTGTAAAGGTTTAAATTCAAAGTCTGGGGGACTGGAGAGATGGCTCAGAGGTGAGTGCACTGGCTGCTTTTGCAGAGGACCCTGATTTGAATCCCAGGGCCCACGTGGCAGCTAACAACTGAACCTTAACTCCAGTTCCAGGGGAATTTTACATCCTCTTCTGATCTCTGAGGGCATTGCAATACACAAGTGCACTTACATACATGCAGGTAATACACTCATACACAAAAACAAACAAAAAATATTTTAAATTCAAAGTTTGGGTTCTGCCATTACACTATGATTCTGGTTTGTTTTTTTTTTTCTTGATACAACAAGAAAAGTTTGGATGGTCTTTTTGGGAAGAGGGCATATACATTTATTAGTGTAATAAAGACACTCAAAATAATTCCATCAGTAAATTTAATTAATACTTTTTATGGTATATTTGGATTTTATTGTACCTACCCATTCCCAGAAATTGACAGAAAATAATGACCTCAAGATAGAAAATCAAGGAGAAATAAATGACATATGAGCAATTAATGACATATTAATTGACATAATTAATGACATATTAATAAATGACATGAGTAACTGTTTCTCTTACAGCATTTTGAGAGATTGGGTTTTGTTTTGTAGGGGATGTTAGTTTTTTTTGGAAATAGCATCTTATTTTAACCTATGCTTTCCTGGGACACATTATGTAGTTCAGGCTGACCTCAAGCTCGCAATGATCTTCCTGCCTCAGTTTTCCAAATGCTGGTATTTCAGGTGTGAGCACCATGCCTGGAAAGAGATTGCTTTAAATAAGAAAATTGAAAAATTTTCTAAAGAAAATGTACAATGAGAGGAAAGTTTTAAAAAGTTTGATTTGTTTTTTTTTTGAGAATTTCAAACAGTATAATTTGATTGTATTCTCCTTTCCTCCAAGTCCTCCCAGACCAGTCCCACTTCCTACCCACCCAACTTCCCGTTTTTTCCCTCCACTCCCATTGATTTCAATTTGTGTTACCCAAATACTCTGGTGTGGAGTCTGCCCTTTAGCATGGTAGACCTACCAGGATAAACACCCTTAAAGAAAGCTGATTCTACTCTTCCCTGCAAAGAAAGTTTTTAAAAAGACCTCTGGTGGATGAAGGCAGGGAATAATTGTTTTGTAAAAAATTTACAGATCCCCTGAAACTGGAGTTACAGTTGTTAGCTTCCATGTGGGTGCTAGGAACTGAACCCAGGCCCTCTGCAAGAACATCTAGTGCTCATAACTGCTGAGCCAGCTTTCCAGCCCCAACATTATTCTTACTCATCTTGTGTACTTACCACAGTGTCATTAATGTATTGAAATAATTTAATGTTTTCTAATGTTATGACAAAAAGGAGAATTGAAATTATTCTGATGTAAAATTGTGAAGTAAAATATGTTCCATCCAGATCTTTACCTATCCTATGCATCTGAATATCTGCTTTGCTTCTCTACTGGAAAATGACTTACTCTCCATAAAAGTTGACCAAATTACATAATTCTTTTAAAAAATATTTCATTTATTATTTTTATTTTGAATGTACAAGTGTATTGCTAAGCTGTAATGTTGATATATTTGGTGTATTAAATACATTTTTGACATTTTCAACTTAGGTCAAGTTTGTTTAATATAACCCCTCATAAATTAAAGACTACCTGTACTTAAGAGTTGTAAAAAGATAAGTAAGCTAAACTAGACCCCAAAACTAAACATATTCAGTAGGTTGTACAAAATAGTCATGTTAAAAAAGATCAATGATACCATTTACTTTAGTATGAAGTTTTGTAATATCAATATCTTATATAAGTACAGAAAGATTTCTAAGAAAATATAGGATGTGTTTACTGTGAAGAAGAAATAAAATCTATAGTACAAAGGATAAAATATTGGGTATGACAAATTTGCTTAGTAGTTGCTGGCAAGTTTTATCTTTTTCCCAAAGGAGAAGTAGCTTATGAAGTTGGAAAGAAGTGTTCCAGAAGCACAATTGTAGCTAATGCTTTTTTTTTATTCTCTCATGTGCCTCTCCAGACTCTCTTTGGAAGGTCTTCTGAGCATTTTTTACAGTTTTGATCTTGCAGATCAGTTTTTCTGCTCTCTTCCTGCACAGCTTGTTTCAGATGTTAGTCTAAATTCTCTCTCCTTTGGCTCCAGGTATACCCAGGTTGTTAGGCCCTTGTCCTTTCTAGATACTAAAGGCCACAAAATGACTGTGAAGATTCTTCCTCTTTGAAGAGCTGTAGTCAACTAGTCCTGGATAAGTCTTAGTGTTTCAACACACTCTTTTATGTTAAATGCATTGTTTTAATATATTCTTTAAACATACTCTAGTTTCTGTAATTATATTTTTATTGGAATAATATAATCAAGTCATAATTTATAAATCATATATATATAGGGTGTGTGTGTTTGGATGAAATGGTTGACCTCTACTCATTAATTGATTCTAACATTTGCATTTATTTTCTTTTTCAAAGCCTGTAACATTTATAGGCTACCCTTCTGTCAAAAAGAGAATAGTATCTCAAAATCCTATTAACATATTGTATTTCAGGTATTCATAAGCCTGAATTATGAAAAACCAAAGGTAGTTAGATGAATCTTCTGAATGTTGCTTAACTTCCCATAGATAAAATTCTTCATTTATAACATAGGGTAACAACTGCTCTGTCAACCTCACTGAATTCATGTAAAGACCATTTTAAGTTATATAGATGAAATCACTTTGAAAGTTTAATTTCATGTTAGTAAACTCACATAATGCACATTTCTTAACCATAACATGTAAAATTGGCAGACTATTTTCATGTATAGGTCTTTGTTGTAGAATTTTCAGGGCTGGTAAGATGGTGAAGCTTCAAGGCTTAATAGGTAAAGTGCTTCTTGGGTCAGCATGAGCTTTAGTCCCCAGAGCCCATGTAAAAGCTGGGTGTAGTAGTGCATATGTGACCTTGTGCTACTTGAGTGCGATGGGAGGTGGAGACAGTTGAATCCCTAGAAACTCACAAGCCAGCTAGCTTGGCTTATGCTGCTGAATAACTGTTGGAAATAAAATTTGGGATTCAAGGACCCTACCCATAAGGCACAAAGAACACAAGGACAAAAGAAAGTGACTGGACAAGGCAACTTTTACCGTTGCTCAAGGATCTCTTACCTCATGGGGGAGCATGGAGGCACACAGATCAGAGAATTTGATAAGTTTTTATCCTAAAGCAAGAATACCTTGCCTTCTTCATTAGCTGGAGTCCCATTACACTTAAACTTCATTATACTTAAACTGAACACCAAGGCCCACCTTTCAATATAACATGTTTAATAATTTGAATCTAGGGCTGGGGAGATGGCTCAGCAGTTAAGAACACTGACTGTTCTTGCAGAGGACCCAGGTTCGGTTCCCAGTGCCTACATGGTGGCTAACAACTGTCCATAACTTCAGTTCCAGGTGATCCAGCACCCTCTTCTGACCTCTGCAGGCATTGAACAACATGGGTATAATTACATGCAATCAATACATGCATACACATAAAATTAAAAAGAGAAAGAATTTGAAATCTGATAAACTATCCTGAGATCATTCCTAGTCACCAAATGTGGAATTATTTGAAATTGCACAAACTGTGTTACTATATATGTTAATTTTGAGGATATTTTTAAATGATATATTTTTCCCGTAACCATTTTTCTTCCATAGTCTTCATAGAATCAATGAGTTATTTGGGCTAAAAATGATTTTTAACCTAGGTCTTATGCAGTTGAAATTATTCCCTTCTACATAAAATAAAAGCTATTCTTTTGAAATGTATCCTCTTAAGCAATTTAAATATTATATTCTGATGGTTATCTTTTCAAACATTCTGTCAGTGAATATTGCATAACTCATTTGCTATTATATGCATGCAGGCAATCTTTGATGAAGCTGACAAGTGTGCTTATGTTGATATTCATGAGATTTACTATGTGAACTTACGTGTTCAATAAAGACATGCCAATGAAATTATCTTCCAAGCAAAAAGTATACTTAATTCATTTATTTTGGATAAATTTCATACACTTAAAATTATTGCAGAGAATTTTATGCATGAATAATTTTTATTTGAAGTATCATGACAGTTGAATAATGATTCTAAATGTAGGTCATGAAAAATTAATCAATAAATCTTTTTTCTTTTCTCATTTTAAGTATTACATCTTTAGTTTGGTTAGTGATTATATTACTTCTCTTGATTTAATTTTTTATTTCTGTTTTCTTTTTCTAGCTTGTGATGAATGGAAAACATTACCTAAACCAAATCTTCATAGAGATGTCAACAGATTTGGACACTCTGCAGTAGTCATTAATGGGTAAAGGAGCACATTTAAAGTTTTTAGAGGCTGAAGAAGATCAGTAATCCTTGAATTTTTACCCATTCTGATATTCCTTTTGGCACTTTTCTTTGATTCTTAAGACACTGAATATCCTTACTTTTTTGTGGAATATGTTTTTGTTTGTTTAACCATATCCTCCATTGCTTTTTAATTCAAATTTATGTGAGAATATGGGCATTGTTAAGGAAAGGTTCTGAGAGAGAAGGAACTAGTAAGATCATTGTGACTCCTTTTCTGAGAGATCCTGAGGGGAAAGACTCTTCCTTTAAAAAGATCTGAAGAAAGTGATGGGAAGTAACCTCCTGTTCTACCCAGGAGAACACTGAACTGAGAATTATATTCATATTTTAGTTCTACCATTTCCTACAGATGTGATTTTTGTTATCTCTAGGTTTTTGATCTCTCTAGTCTTTAATATTTGCATATCCTCTGGGATATTGGAGTATGTAATTAAGAAGTTTATATAGTTCATAGATAATCTGTCTTGTTTTGTGCTTTACTTTGTTTTTGAGACAAGGTCTTGTACTCTAACCCAGCTGATCGTGAACTCACTAGGTCGTTCATGTTAGCATTGAACTCATGGTAACCCTCCTGCTTCAGCCTCTAGAGTGCTGGGATTATTAAGTATGAGGCACCATGTCTAGAGAGTTTTGTTTCATTAGGAAAATTTTGGTAATTTTAGATTTACATGATAATAATATACAGCTTATTCAGTAGCTTAAACTATTCATAATGATTTTTTATGTTTATTATCATCTTATCCTAATTATGTCCAATTTCCCTACTATTGCCACACAGGACTTGTTATCCACAATGCAGCATTGTAATTGATATCAGTTGACTTTTAAAGCAATAAGAACTGAAAGTCAATGTGAAATCTAAAACCTCCAAGCTTCACTGTGGAAAATTATATTTGATTCTGATTTTCTTTGTTTAACAATAAAATTTTTAAAGCATTTTTAGACCAATTTGTTTTTATATGAGTAATAAAAGAACAAAAAGATCTCTATATTTATTTGACTTCTAAATTCTATATCTTCAGTAGGCATGATAATTCTTGTCTAATGCAGTTGCACATGATTTTTAAAAAATATTTTTATCATTTTTAATTATGAGTGTTGTGTCTGTGTATGTGCATTTGAGTATTGGTGTCTAAGTAAGAGAGACGCATTAGATTCCCCTAGAGCTGGAGTTACTGGCAGTTGTGGGGCCTGATGTGGATGCTGGGAACTGAGCTCCAGTCCTCTGGAAGAGCAGTGCATGCTCTTGATTGCTCAGCCATCTGTCCAGCCCTGTGGCACATGATTTTTATCTTGGCCTGAGGTTGGAGAATCAATGTCAGTTTGGGCTACAAGTTCAAGTCCATCCAAGAATACATGTAGAGACTTTGGGAAACAACAAAATAAACCACAACACAACACAAAACAAACGCCCAACATTAAAAGAGGAAAAAAAAAAGAAGTAATTCTAGATGGCAATTCTAAAGTTTATCTTAATATTCATGGATAGCTATTACATATTTCTTGAAAAATTTCTTCATACTTTATTAAAAATGATAATATTCCTTCTGATAAAAGAACTGTTAGAATTCTTGTTCCTTTTCTCATATAAGTAAGAAATAGCTTTTGAAAATGTCATGTTTCATTACAACATTAAGATCTATACACTATCTCAGATTTTACTTAGAAAATCTTGAAGAAATCTTACATAGTTTATCTTGGATTTTCACAGTATATTGTATGTTAGAAATATGATTTTAAAGAACATTTGTGACACAAACACTAATAGTGTTAAAATGTATAGTTAAACTTATTTTAAAAATTAGGGAGACGAGCCTGTTAGATTGCTTCATTAAGTTTCCTTATTTTATTTTTAATAGGTCAATGTATATATTTGGTGGATTTTCTAGTGTACTCCTTAATGATATCCTTGTATACAAACCTCCAAATTGTAAAGCTTTCAGAGATGAAGAACTCTGTAAAAATGCCGGTCCAGGGATAAAGTGTGTTTGGAATAAAAATCACTGTGAATCTTGGGAATCTGGGAATACTAATAATATTCTGAGAGCAAAGTGCCCTCCTAAAACAGGTGAGTTTTTTTTTTTCTTTTCTATTCTATTCCTTTTCTTTCTGGTTTTAAAGTCTATTTAAAGCAGAAATTACTTTGCTTATTAGAATTGCCTTATTTCGGAAAAAAATTTTATAATCTTCTAATTAAAAAATTGGATACATGAACTATATAGTAATTAATCATTATCTTTGTTAGCTGTTTTTAGTTTTACTTTTATAATTTGGGTGTATTTTATATGTAGCATGGTCATATGTAAATTCCTTTATAGTATA
>NW_008347579.1:1277220-1305374 GCF_000622305.1 Nannospalax galili | reverse complement strand
TATTGTCTCAGAATTATTCATTTCAAAGATATCAATGAGATGATTTATTTTGCATTTGATGTTTTCTTTCTTTTTGAATTGCTGCCAGTCCACATTATAAAGTTAAAAAATTTTATTCTAAAATTTGATGATCAAGTGTTCTAATTCGAAATTTATTATGAAATGTTGAATAGGCTTATGAAAATTATCGACCAGTATTTTCATTTATGATTTAGATAACAATTATTTACTTTAACTGGGTGAAGGCTTTAATAAATTTGGATGCTACAACAAAATTGTGCTAATCTGTATAATCTCAAAACTCTATACATAGTAAAAGCATGTAGTATATTTTCTTTAGATCTATAATACTGTCTTTTACTGAAATATTGGTAAGTTCTTTTTCTGTTTCAAAATGACTAAATTTAGAATGAGTCCTGTACATACAAACTAGAAAGAAACTTATTTTCATACTGATGTCTTTTTTTTCCTGGTTAAGAAATATTTTAGTGATCTTAAGTAGATACAAGTGTGTGCATTGCAAAGTGCGGCATTTTCTTTTTCAGCCCAACATGTTTTATCTCCCATTTGTGTTGCAGCTGCTTCTGATGACAGATGTTATAGATATGCAGATTGTGCTAGCTGTACTGCCAATACAAATGGGTGCCAGTGGTGTGATGATAAGAAGTGCATTTCAGCACTTAGTAATTGCAGCATGGTTAGTATTGAAGGGTAAATGGTGATGTAATTAACATGTTGCTTTATCTTATTATCCTGCTAGTTAATCACTGGGTAAAAACAGCCAAGACTTTACACATGAAAATAGAAAATGTGTAGGGATCATTTATATCTTGAAGCATTGTAAAGTCACATTACAGTTTTTGCTCAGATTTGTCAGTCTGTATTCCATTTTGCAACTACTAACTTTTATTCATGATTTTCATGTATGAGATTGAAGAATTTCCATCACTTAACAGTTTAAACAGTATAGCTTTAATGTTTTTAACTTTATGTGTTATTTATTGTAGTGTTGGAAATAGGCTTATATTGATGGGCCTTAAAATTATTTATTGGAATTCCTGTCAGGCATGTATCAGCTGTGGTGTTGGTCTGTTGTTTACACGCTTAATGTTTAAATTTAACCTGAGGTATTGATAGCAGTAATTTTACTTTCATCTGTCTTTAAATTACTTGTTCTCAACCGAAGGCAAATTTTACTTCACAGCTGACCTTTAGCAATGTTTTTGATTAACACTGCTGTGGGATGGCTATTCACATTTCATATGCAGAGGCTAAACAACATACAATGAATACAACACATTTTCCAGAAATAATTTCCTGGCTTAAAATGTCAGTATTGCTGTACCACTACTTTAACCGAGGAAAGACTTTTGAAGAATTATAAAATAAAATTTTTTGTTGGAAGCTATGTAAAAATTTATGGCTAAAAATTGCATACAGTAAACAGTGACATTTCAAAATAGTTAAGCTGTATGATTATATTCTAAAATAGTAAAACTTGGAGAAAGGTTTGTAGTTATTAGCTCATTAGATTGAACCCTTTTTCTTTTGTACCTATTTTATTGGTATATAATTTTGAGTTATATACTTTGCTCTAATAAGATACACTAAAATTTTGAGTTTTAATAATTACTTGATATTACTAGTTTGAAATTTTCTTGTCTTTTTAGATATTTATTAATATTTACCTAATGGAAATTATTTTAGTGGAAATAGTAATTAAGTAAAGTAAGACATAGGAGTAATAGGGTTAGGGTTCTTCAATAAAACAGCCAGTAGGAGACACATACACACACACACACACACACACACGCACACACACAAAATGTCAAAGAATTATTAATAAAATTATAGAAACTCCCCATGATCTGCCTGCCAGCTGCAAAGTGAACACCCAGAAAAGCTAGTGCTTAAATTCCAGTAGAAGTATACATAGCTGTGAACCAGCTGTACCACTGATGAAGTCCTAGCCATGTGCAGGAAAAGGCTAATGTCTCAATTCAGCAGTCATATAGAGAGAAATTCTTGTTTTCCTAACTTTTTTGTTTAATTCACACCCTCAGTGTATTGAATGCTGTCTACCCCTCTTGGGGGAAAGTGTTGTACAGTGTCAGCCCATTCAGGTGCTAGTCTGATTTGGATATATCTTGCCAGACAGTTGTCAAAGTGGCACATAAAATTAACTGTCACACAGTTAAAATGGAGAAAATTATTATTAGTTAAAAAAGCAAGATTTTATTTTAACTTTTTTATATCCTTAATTTTTGTTTAGACACTATCTTAATCTGTTCAAGTTCTTTCAAAAAATGAGCATAAACTGTATAAGTAACAGGAATTTATTTCCCACAGTTCCGAGGACTTGAAAAGTTCAGGTTCTAGGCACTGACAGGTTTAGTGTTTGCTGAGGACCTGAGTTCTGGTTCATCATCTTATCTTCTCAATGCTTTCTCCTATGTAAGAGCCTCCTATACATGAAGGCTCCATCATTACAACTGAATCATAACCACAGTGTCCTATTTTGTTTTGAGGACTAAGCTTCAGTATGTGAATTTGGGCAATGTAACCATTCAGTCCATAGAAGACATTTATTTTTTGGAATACGTACATGTTTAGGATACAGTACTTGCATCTCAAAAATTAAATTATGTAAATTGCTATCAAGTATTCATTTTAAATGTGTCCTTTTGCTTTATTGTAGTTTTGATGATGTGTTAGCAAGGAATGCATTGGATGACATAGTGTGAGTGAGCAGATGGTAGACTCTTGTAATTTAGAATTCTGTCGTAATATATTTTTTAGGCAGTTTCATCAGAATGTCTGGTGATTAAGCTAAACCAAATGCTAATGGGTATAGGAAGTTCTAGGGAATTTTTAGTCTAAATTATATGCAGTGATATCCTATTTCACTATTTAGCCATATTTATTGCAAGTTGCACATTTTGTTCCCTAATAGGTCAAAAATCTATTGGCTTCTTGTGGATTTATGTTTTTAATTTATCTCTAAATAGGTCGGAGTAAAGATTAGTACAGTAATGGTTACTCTTCATTGTCAGATTACTAACGTGCATCTGGTTCATTAGGGAAAAATTGCCACTGTGTTTTAGAATGGCATTCAGCTTTCTTCCATCACTGATTAACTTAGTTCTATGTGTGAATGAAACAGAATTTCTCTACTGCTGTTTTTCATGTTCTGAAAATTGACAGAAGCTGCTATTATTTCTCTTACTCTTAACATGTTTAGTTATTCTTTTATCTTTCTTTTTTTTAATTTTTTTTTTTGAGACAGGATCTTTCTCTGTAGCCATAACTGGCCAGGAAGTCACTATGTAGGCTTTGATCTCTCAAAGATCCACCTGCCTCTGCCTCTGCTTCTGCCTCACAAGTGCTGGGATTAAAGGTGTGCACCACCATGCCCAGCTCTCTTTTTGTCATTTTTAAATAAACTTATATATTAAATCATTCAATTAAATTTATTTCTTTTTAACTAGTTGGCAAGTGTTTTAAATTCTACCTATAGACTAATGCTAGGCTCTGTAGCTATATGAAAACAAAAAGCTGTGAAGAAGGAAAAAAATGACACTAAGCAAGTTAGCATGTGGAGTTGTGGTTGAATAAGTTTACTAAAGGAGATGTGATGGTTGAATAATCTTAATATAATTTGAAATCTCCAAATATTTTTATGATTTTTAAGGATGAAGTAGTTAAACATTATATGTGGGTACATTTTATCTGTTACCATATAGATGTAATTTTCCCTAAAGAAATGAATACTCAGCTGGGGAAATGACTTATTGGCTTATAAAGCACTTGCTGTGAGAGCATGAGGACCTAAGAGTGAATCCCAAGAACCCATATAAAGTCAGGCAAGGGAGCATCTGTGCCTCTGTAATCTCTGTGCTACTATGGTGAGATCAGAGACATAGACAGGAGACTCCCTGGAAGTGTGCAGGTCTAGGTGTTTGCTATGTATAACAGTGAGGAGCAAAGAGATAGCCTCAGACAAGGATAGCAAGGACTGACATCTGGGGCTATTCTCTGACCTCAGCACATGAACTGTAGCATGCGTGCCAGAACTCACAAAAATATGCACATATGAATTGGCACACATCATATACATACAAATAAAAGGGAGTTAATACTCTTGTTGTAGAGGTGACTATAGTGCATTTAAAAACATTTATTTATATATATGTATGTATTTATGTATTTGTGTATATATATATATATATATGTGTGTGTGTGGATATAACATACCATAGTATGTGTGTGTATGTGGAGGTCAGAGGACAACTTCCAGAGTCAATTCTCTCTTTCCACCATATGGGTTCTGGGAATTAAACTCAGGTCCCCAGTCTTGGCAGCATACACTTTTACCTGCTGAGCTATCTCACTTATCCTGTAGTGCATTGTATAAAGGAAGTACAATACTTTATCAATAGTCAGTAGGTGACATTTAACAAACCTTAAAGTGTACTTTTGCAATAATTTTTGTGTATGAGATAGTTACATCTTAATTTTAACTTTTACCCTTAATTTTAACTTTAGCCTGACTGAAAAGTAATAGGAGAAAGTCAAACATAAGGATTTGCATCTATAGACATGAAAAAGATTAGGAGGTGGGTTGGAGGCTCAGGATGCAGCATTTAAGTATTTTGCTGAAATGCAGTCATAGGAAGTCTTGAGCCTCAAATTTTGTATCTGTATTGATGAGGTAGATTTTATCACTGATATTGATGAAAATCTGTGAAGTAGCTTTACCCAGGTATATATAAATTGTGGCTGCTAATGTTCTGATACACCCTTTGTTCTTTCCTCTTTATCCTCTCAACCTTTACCTTTTCATTGCTAGAATTAGTTGAAATATGATAACATGATGTAGTACAATTGAAAAAAATGTAACTTTTCAGGTTGTTTGTAGTCTTTATGAACAAAATATAATATGGAAAGATTAAATATTAAACCCATTATTAGTTTGAAGTATTAGGATAATAATTTCACTTTTCAGACTGTAGCAGATATTAGAGGCTTTTTGAAACTATTTTTACTATTTACCGATTCATTTTCATGATAGTGTCATTAAAATTAGAATAAACCAATGCTATAATTAAGGAAATGATTTCATTTGTTAACCTTATTGAATTTAAAGTCTGTTTTCAGATTTACTGAAAAAGTTTTCATTAGACTCTGTTTCAAATTGTGTACTTTTCAGAATATTCTGAGAGCAGTAGTTTTATATCTTACTGAAAAAAGCTTTAGACAAACAAAATTTAGTAGAGTTTATTTAGCAAAAAACAGTTCCTGAATTGGACAGTGCCCTGAGCCTGTAGAGACTCAGCAAGCTCCTACCATTAGTATGGTTAGGTATTAATTTATAGACTGAAAGCAAAACAAAAAAATATAAACAAAAGCAAACAAGAGGAAGAATCCAAATGATATATGCAGAAGTGGCTCAGTTGCTTACAGCATGGCATTTGTATCATGGGGACATGGTCTTATTAGCTGGCATGTTGTGGTTAACTAACTCTTGGTTTATCTGATTGTCTCAGACTTGCTGTTTGTTACAAGAATATATTCTAGTCAGTAAAATTTGCTTATATAATGTTAGGTTACAGTTCACTATATAAAGAGGTAGATTTAAGCCAAATTTTGTTTAATAATCTAATGCATAGTTGAGAAAAATTATAATTTAATAGAGTTGTGTTTGGAATTAAAAATCTATATTTTAAAGTTCAGTAGGAGCTTAAAAATACTTGCTGTTTAAGAATCTGTGTTTGTTCAGTGGCGAAAAATAACATGTTTTGTCTTTCAATTTTCTAGTCTGTCAGAAATTATACTAAATGTCATGTAAGAAATGAGCAGATTTGTAACAAACTCACAAGCTGCAAAAGCTGTTCACTAAACTTGAATTGCCAGTGGGATCAGCGACAACAAGAGTGTCAGGCTTTGCCAGGTAAATACTTCATAATTTGGTAAATGAAATTATTGTTGTTGTTTTCTTGAGGCAGAGTCTCACTGTAGCCCCAACTGGCCTGGAATTCACTATGTAGACCAGACTGGCCTCAGTTTCATAGACCTTCCTCTGTCTCCTGAGTGCAGACGGGATTCAGGCATTCCCAGGCAGTCTGCAACGGTCAGGGTGCCTCTTAAAAATATTTTATTATTTTTATTTTATCTGTATGAGTATATTGCCTGCACGTGTCTTAAGTGCACCCATCTCGTGCAATGCCTGTGGAGGACAGAAGGGGGCATCAGATCCTCTGCAACTGGAATTATGGACAGTTGTAGCTGCCATGTGCGTGCTGGGAATAGAACCCTGGTCCTCTGCAAAGCAGCCAGTGTTCTTAACTGCTGGGCCATCTCTCCAGTCCCCTCTTATTTTTTTTAGATAACCTACTTAGTCCAGTTAGTGCTGGCCATTTGTGCATGAGTGTGCAGCCTTCCAAAGGAATGGGGATCCTAACAGCTTCTGCATTAGTTACTTTATGTTGCTGTGGTAAAACACCAAGAGCAACTTATAGAAGGAAGAGTTTATTTGGTTTAAGATTCCAGAGGGATTAGTATTCTTAATGGGGGTGGGGTGGGGAAGGGAGGAGGTATGATGTCAGAGGTTGCTGGAGCAGGAAGCTCACATCTTCAAGCAGGCACAGGCAGCATAGAAACTTGAAATCTGGCAAGGTTTAAGAACTCCCAAATCCCACCCCAATGACATCCTTCCTCCAGCATGGTCACACCTCCTAAAACCTTCCAAAGAACATCACAAACTAGGGATAAATTGTCCAAATACTTGGAGCCTGTGGGGTACATTCTGATTTAAACTACCACATCCCCATAGCACCCTTAGCAGGTTCCCTCTCCCAACTCAAGTCTTTCTTTTATTTTTCTAAATAATGCATTTAGTCCAGTTAGTGCTGCCTATTTGTGCCTGAGTGTGGGACCTTCCATTGGTACCTGGGGATCCTACCAGTGACTGCATCCTCTAGATAAGTGATTCTCGCATCCTAGCAAGAATCAGCTGCCATTAGCTCCCCAGTAAGAAGTGGGGCCTGGAGATCTTTTACCATATCTGTGCTGGAATTTTGGCTAGGTTGATCTTGTGTAGTCTTGTGCAAGTAACCACATCTGCTGTGAGTTTATTATGGCTGCATTAGCCATGTTACATCCAGAAGGTAGCATTTTCTAGCTCCTCCTTAACCACCTCTTCCTCCACGTCCCTGTAGCTCTGTCTATTTTTCTCCACATTTTGACCAGTTATACCTCTCTATTAACTGTTGCCCACTGCAAAAGGAAGCTTAAGAACAGCCAGGTCTATGGGTTATTATAAATATAAATATTTCGAAGGCACTTTAGCAGCATGACCAGTTAGCAAACTCACACTTACAGGAAACACACTAGGGTCCATGACCTCCCTAGCCATGGGCTCTTACCAGAATTACAACACCAGGAAAGCACTTCTTCCCTGTGGACCTAATCTGAAATCCAGTTAGGAAGCAGTTCATTACCCTAAAACAGTTGTGCTGCTATTGTACCAGTAAGCATATCTAACCTGGCAGTTTGGTATTGCAGCTGCAGTATTGTGGGTAAGAACATTGATGTCTTTCTCCCTCAGCAGCTTGCATAGTACCTTCTGGCACTGTGAAAACTGTCTGGGGAGGTTTGAGACTGGTTTCCTTATGTTCTCCAATCATAAGTATGTAATATATCCAGCAAGAGAGTCTTACCATGTAGTTATGGAGAGTAACCAAAGATAATGGCAATAGCCTATGTTGTTCTGGAATCCTTTGGGGCTTCCCTGACCAATAACTTGTAGAAAGATATCTCATGCCTTGTAGTGTGGGAGCAACATTGCCCATCTATGTAGAGAAATTCTGTTTGAACCCTCTTTTTAAAAATTAGCTTACTAACTAGTGGGCTTCTATAAAGCTTTTTCATACACCCACAGTTTTAGTTACCCCACCTACTACCCCCTTCTCTACCTCATCCCCCGTCCCATTTTCCACTTAATACTTTAACCCTCAGTATCCCTCCTCTTCTTTCCTTTCACATGTATTGTACTATCCCTTCAGGTTTTTTTCTTTATAATTGGGTTGTGAGATAGTGGGTTTCTATATTGCTTTTCATATGCTGTTCTTTTGGGTAGATTGCTCACATCCACCCTCTGGTTTCTCCCATAATGCCTTTCCAGATTCAGTATTCCACCACTCTACTTTTGTTTTATCTATAATCCACCGTCTTCCCTTCCTTAATGTGTCTCCCTCTAAAGAAGGCCCCTTTCTGTTTTCTGGCTTCCACTTGTGCTCCAAGTTAAACACACAAAACAAAAGATTTGAAGCTAGGATTTTTTTATGAGAGAAAAATACAGTGTTTGTCTTCCTGGGCCTTAGTTACCTTACTGAGTATAACATTTTCCAATTTCATCCATTTACCTGAAAATTTCATGATTTTTCATACAGCTGAAGACTATACCATTGTATATATGTTCTATGTTTTTCTTACCCATTTCTCTGTTGATGCACATCTAGGTTGATTCTGTTTCATAGCTCTTATGAGTAGAGCATCAGCGAACATAAATATCCAAACACCTCTGTAGAAAGATATAAATTATGTTTGATATATGCCCTAGACGATTCTAGCTGGGTCATATGGCATGCTTACTTTTAGTTTTTTTTTGCGAAACCTGTAGACTGATTTTCACAGTGACTGTACCTAGTTTTACACTCCCACCAACAGTGCGTGGGAATTCTCCTTTCACCACATCCATGCCAGCGTTTCTTGTCACTTGTAATTCCTCATGATGCCATTCTGAATGGGATGAAATGGGATCTGAAAAGTAGGGTTGCGTGCGTGCGTGCGTGCGTGCGTGTGTGCATGTGTGTGTGTGTGTGTGTGTGTGTGTGTGTGTGTGTGTTTTGTTTTCTGTTTTTATTTTTGAGGTTGGGTATTCCTGTAGCCTCAACTGGCCTGGAACTATGTAGACCATTCTGGCCCTGCCTGATCTCACAGCAAGGTGACTGCCTCAGCTGCCCAAGTGCCAGGATGTTCCTGTCTGGTTTTAGTATTAGGATTATTATTAACAAGAAATTTTATTTTGTTTACTTTTTTGGGCTCTCTATGTACCTGTTTTTTTTTTTTTTTCAAAGGAAAATTTCTGAGCCTACTTAATTTTAAAAAGTGTTGCAAAATTCATCAGAGAATTAATACCTGAAATCTTACAAATTCGTGTATTAGATGATGCTTATTACTTCAAAAGCCTAATCCAATAAAATATTTCCTGCATTACTATAATTAAGCCTCAAAGTCACAACATTTTTCATTTGTAATATTTGTCAGTAATCTACTTTTTTGTCTTATTGAAAAAATAGATATATACAAAAGTAACTTAATTCCCTTCTTGGTTCACTAAGGTGTTGATTGCCTTCCCCCATAATTTAACAAAACTTTTTGTTAAAAAGAAAAGTTACTTGGTTCTTTGAATTCCATAAGACTTGAAAGACTGCTACTGAACCCAGCTTCTGAAACTCTGGGTTACCCCATAGTGGGTCACACAGGGGCTGTGGAAAACTTGACAGTAGTAAGAGGAATTAGTTAGAAAACAAATGCTTAATTAATCTGAAGTTTCTGGCAGTGCTCACCTGTGTTGTATCCTGTGATTTCACTGCAACCTGAGTTTTGAACATAGAATATGTGCACTTTGGCCTGGGCATGCTGTCATGCAACACCAAAGATAGCGCCTGAAACATGTTGGCTTAGATTCAAGACTATTGAATTATAGAGTTCTTACTGCATATACAAACCTTTTTGTTCTTATAGAAAAATAATGGTTTAATTATAGAAAACATATGCTTTTAATATTTTTCTGTCACCATTTCTCATCAGGTGAGTGTCAAATTAGTATTTCTTTGTATTGTATTGTGTTTTAATGACTAATTTTGAAAATTACTATTTGAGTTGCAGACTTTCCATAAAAATGATTAAATGAATTTTGGTTGTAGATTAGAGCAAAATTTCTAAGAATTTGTTCAGTGACCCTAAACATACTTCTGCCATTTTGTGCTATGTAATTATGGGACATGGGGTTCTTGACGTTGATGATTATAAGCAAAAAAGTATCAGTGAACTCTGAAAAACATTGAAGATGTTTTGTGTCCTACAGCGACAAATATTCAGCCAAGATTTAAATCTTTATGTAAAAATAATCAAATATATCTACCACATTAGTATACAAATTTGCTTGTCTTTGGATAAATGAAAATCATATGTCAGAAATTGTTTAAAAGTAAAGCTTGTTATATATTACAGGAAATGTTTGATTTGTATACCTATTTTATATTATTGTATACTTAAGCACACCTCAAATTTCTTAAGCAAAAATAAATTGTACTAGTTACTTTTCTGTTTCTGTAATAAAATATCATGTTCAAAAGCAACTTAAGGAAGAAAGAATTTGTCTTAGGGTTGCAGATGGATGGGGAAGGCATGGCAGCAGGTGGCAGGAGCAGGAGGAAGCTGGCTGATCCCATTTCCCATCCATACAGAGGAAGCAGAGGGCCAGAGAATGAGAGAGTGGTGGGGGGAGAGGGAGAGGGAGAGGGGGGGGGAGGGGGAGTGAGAGAGAGATCAATAAATAAAAAACAGCATAAGAACAATAGCAATGTAGTATCTAGGACATTATAATAATAAGATAAACGGTAGAAAGGTAGAATCATAGAGCACTTGCTGAGGGAGAGAGAGAGAGAGAGAGAGAGAGAGGGAGAGGGAGGGAGGGAGGGAGAGGGAGAGAGAGAGAGAGAGAGAGAAAGGCTATAAAGTGTCAAAGCCTGCCTCCAGTGACATACTTTCTGAATCAAAGCTCTGCCTCCTAAAGGTTCTATAGCCTCCTCAAATAGCACCACCAAAGGGGGAGCAAGTGTTCAGATTCTCAAGCCTATGGGAGGCATTTCTTGTTCAGACCACCACAGAAGTCATGGGTAGAAAAGTTTACTTACTGTATGGTGCATATAGAAGCAGATGTGAGAATACAGTTGTCTTTATGTCAGACATTAAATAGACTTGCAAGATATGTAAAACAGTGCTACAAAACTTAGTATTCCTTTCAAATTTCAAGACTTGTTTTGATGTTTTCCCACATTATTTTATTGTGTAAAAATTTAAATATGTAGAATGTGGAAAATCTTGAAGATATCTAAGCCCCGCACTAAAGATCCTATAATTAACATCATTTTTCTATCTTCTTTAAACCTACTACCTTCCACCTTAGTTTTTGAATGCTAGGGATTTCATTTGAAATATTAGAGACTTTGTCTTAGAAAGGGAGTTTGGAGATATATCTCCTTTAATCTGTTTAAAGAACATAAAAGGGGAAAGCATCCTAGCAGCTGTAAAACTGTATTTCTAATGTTTCTTAAAATTATTACTATAAAGTAATAAATGTAGTTTAATATGGCCAAAAATCAGTCTATGTTATGTGTATCAAGAAAGATCTTGGATACATGTGAGCACCACTAAATGGACTCAGTGCATTATATTACACATATATGATTTTATAAATGCATGTATGTATATGTAGCAATAATAATCAGACAAGAGGACAGGAAATGGAAAGGAAGTCTGGAGATGTGGGAGGAGTTGGTGGGGACTCGCAGGGCTGGAAATAATACAAAGATAATACTCGTAAGAAATTCTGAAAAATAAAAAAATTAAAAATTTTTTAAAAAGAGAAATATCTGGGGACCCTAAACATTTTTGAGAGTTAAAGACCAAAATATGAGACTGCCTTAAATCAAGTAATACAAAAAAGGGGCCCAGATATATTTAATATGATACATTTAATATGAAAATAAAATGTTTTACAGAATAGATGTTGTTTAAAGTTTAGTATGAACCTGTTGAATAGTTATTTTTAACTTCTAGGAAGACACAAATAACTATATAAGAATAGATACTAGAAAGCAGTGATTTTAGCTTTTTAGATAGATAGGACAGTTGCTCTACTTGTAAAGAGTCAAGAACCAAACTCTCTTCTAAATAATGGAGCTAAGCTGTAGAAATTAGAATTTGATGTTATTTAGCCTCACAGACAGAAATGATTTTGAAGTAGTCTTTGTCAATCTTCCTCTGTCCTTTCCTTTTCCTCCTTCTCTCTCCCTCTTCCACCCTTTTTTTGAGGGTCTCACTTTTAGCTCAGCCTAGCCTGTGTAGCCCAGGCCGGCCTTGAACATGCAATTCTCTTGTCTCTGCCTCTTGAATGCTGGGATTATAGGCTTGGCACACCGAGGTCAGCTTGGCTATTTTCTCTTAAAATGGTCTTAGCTTTTGTAACTTGGACTGGAGACATATATAGTATAATAATTTTGTATTTTGAGATATATGCAAATACACTAAATTACAGAGAAATCTTGGCAGTCAGTCTAGTTAATAAGTGTTATAGATCCATATAGATCCATAGCTTATGTTGTTTAACAATTCAACAAAGAGTTAGGATTTTTTTTGTTTGTTTTTACTCTACCAAATTATCAGATTTTGTTTGGGATATTAAGATATTTTGAAAACGTCGATTTTAAAAATTTAAATTAACATAGTGATCATGCTTACAATTCTGAAATAATTGAAAGAGAGATACTTTTTCGTAACAAAAATAAGATAACAATTCTTTTTCCTTTAATTAGCTCATCTTTGTGGAGAAGGATGGAATCATATTGGGGATGCTTGTCTTAGAATCAATTCCAGTAGAGAAAGTTATGACAATGCAAAACTTTATTGCTATAATCTTAGTGGGAATCTTGCCTCTTTAACAACTTCAAAAGAAGTAGAATTCGTACTGGATGAAATACAGAAGTATACACAACAGGTAAACGCTGTATTTATTTGTATTATGGAAGTATGCTCTGAAGATAATTCCTGTAATTCTTAGATACGATTCATACTTTTTGCTTCTTTAAAAAATAAATTATGTTCACGCTAAACCTTAGAAAGAAAAATGGAACTAACTTCAAGAGTGACCTGGCAGGAGATTCCTTTAGTATGTTCATGTTGCACTTTGTTACATATCTCATGATTTACAATAAACTGCTGCATTACCTTACCTGGAAACCATTTCATATGAAAGAATTCTCTTAAAAACATGCAAGGCCAGCCTGGTTCTACACAGTGAGTTCCAGGACAGCTGGGGCTATAGAGAGACCCTGTCTCAAAAACAAAAACATAAACAAAAATACCCCCCCAAACCCCCATGCATTTATGAATTACAACTCTACTGTGTATAGTGTGGCAGAGATGGTTTAGCTTGAGAAGTTTTGAAATAAATACTACCAATTCCTTGCTGTAGAAACACTAAAGGAACATTTCCTTATTGCAGTGGGTGTTTAAGCAGCATAGCAGACATCAGAGGTGAAGATTGTGGAATCTGGATGTGTTCCTTATCTCTTCAGTTTAGTGGCAGGTTAACCCCTCTAGTTCTGTGTTACTCATTTGTGAACTAGGATAATAATCATAGCTGTATTTAGTGTTAATTTGAATAATAAATGATATATTCTATGCAATACATGCATTTTTACATTTATATTCATTTTGTGTATTCTTACCATTGTTATTTCTATTTATGGACCATTATTTTTGTATTTCTGTTTCTATCACTGCTGTTACCACTATTTCCAGGTTTCATTATTTAGAGGAGAAGGCATTAGATAGCTAAATGGTTTTATTTGATGGTTAGTAAAGACACTAATTGTAGAAAAATATTTGCCTGAGTCTAACCCTCCCACCCCCACATACTCTCTCCACCTTCTCTTCTCCCTTCCTCTCACTGTGTTTTGCTGTGAGTCCAGGCTGGCCTTCCTTCCTGTCTGCGGATGCTGGGGTTACAGGCCTGTACCACCACAAATGACCTGCTCTAGTGCTTAAATTGTTCCATGATGAATTATTTAAGTTTTGAGTGGATAGTCAGTTCACTGTTATTTCCTACCCTAGTTTTTAATGAATGTATATATGTCTCCTAAATACCAATGATGAATAATACAATTTTTAATATCTTGTACTGTCTGTAGAGTCAAAGTCCACACTCTCATTAACAAAATTGTTAAATTAATTTTGAATCTCAGCTTTTATAAATATTCACTTATTTTGAAGTGGATCTCACAATAATAATTCCTGGAAATTATAGCAGATTTTTTTTGTGCCTTGTAATAAGATAAAAAAGCATTAATTAAATTTATATTAACGTACAATCCACAAAACCATTGTTATTAACTGTAGTTGTTTTTTCTCCAAAGGATAGATCATTATTTATTTGTTGCACATTTATTGAACACCTTTAGTGTATTTTATAATCTGCCTTATGAGAAAACAGAGATCAAAAGACAGTTTCTGTTCGCAGAGGTTTTAGAGGAGAGAGAGTCGAGTACAATTATATTAAAGTGTGGTTCTTGCAATGATAGATACCCTCAGGGTAACACCTAAAGATAAGAACAACTAAACAGTGTTTTGTATTTATGGAAAGTTCCTGGAGGAATGCCCTAGACAGTGCTTGTGGATTTGAAGTTGGCCAGCACTTGAAGATGTTTGTAAGAATGCTAGAAAAAGCCAACTTTTTTTTTTTTCTTTCTCTTGCTTAAGAACTACCAACTGAATGGCTGGACTGTATGATGTATGTGGTGTCGGATAGGACAGTCTTTTGATTTTTATACTTAAAAAATAATTTTTTAATAAAGTTTTACTTTATTTTAAGCATATGGAACATAGAGAATGTAAGATCTGTTATATTTTTGTGATGTTATGAGCTGCATTCTTTTTTTTTTTGAGACATGTTCTTTCTATAGCCTCAGCTGGTCTGGAACTTTCTATGTAGACCAGGCTGGCCTCGATCTCACAGAGGTCTGCCTGTCTCTGCCTCCAAAGTTGTGGGAGTAAAGACATATGCCACTACATCCAGCTTATTTTTTATATGTAATTGACATTTTACCCTTTAACATGTAAAAATTAATTCAGTCGAATACCTGTCACATAAACAGCCTTTAACTTGCAGATTCACATGTTTCTGAGTTTTGGAAATCACTAGAACTTGGCATTGAAGCTCTTGATTTTTTTCTGTGTTTAACATCAGTTATTTTTAACAAATAGTCTTACAGCAGAACCTTGAACTGTGCTCACTTAGAAAAGTTGTATATTTCAAATATTCTTGTAGCAACTAATTTTCTCTCCTATTATTTTAAATCATAAAGATTGGCTGAATAACTGTTTGGGATGTGGAATAAACTCACATTTGATAGTTTGCTGAGTAGTATGCTGTATCAATGAGAGATGTTTTGTTTTATCAGAAAGAGCTTTTCTCAGAATTTCAAAGTGGAAACTTCAAGGTGACATTCCATTAGGCATATCTTTAATACAAAATGAATTATATTCTGAGTCATTGAGGTTGCATAAACCTAAGATAACCCTTCTTTGACAAATAAAAATGGACAAATTCATGCACTTTGAACAGATATCTAGGGTCAAATGATCACTTACTTATCAGAAATGGTTAATGAAATGTTACAATGATTTATGGTGTACTGCAGTACATTTTCATAATGTAGTAATTTATCTTTCATTTTCAATTGCCCATCTGGCTCATTTACTGAGTAATAGTTACTTTATAAATGTTTTATCACTGGCTTCATTTTTGTTTCCCTTTTTTTCCTCTCAGATTCTTATCATGATGAGTTAGGGAGTAATATTTCATTTTAAATGACTTGTTTTTGCTGTAGATAGTTAGGAATATAGGAAGAATTGCTGTATTATGAAACACATTGTTAATCTGAAATATCTGTGTTAGATTGATTATCTGACTGGTATTATAAAGCAAGTTTAAATATGTTGTAGCTTTTTGATATCAAAATATCTCTCAGAATAAATGTGTGAAATACATGATGATTACAATGTGAAGTAGCATGTATGTTTTTATAATTACAAACACTATTAAATCCTACCTCTGTCTCAGCCTTGTGGCAGATGGTGGAAAATAACCATTTTATTCTAATGATCTTTATTTAGCAAAATTTATTGATTAATTGCGATGTGTACTGCATTCTTATGGCCATTTGGGCTCTATTGTCATAGTGAAAATTCATGAGACACTTTAATTTTTTTTTTTTTGGTCTTTTTCAGACAGGGTCTCCCTGTAGCCCCAGCTGTCCTGGAACTCACTGTATAGACCAGGCTGTCCTTGAACTCACAGAGGTCCGTCTGCCTCTGTCTCCCAAGTGCTGGGATTAAAGGCGTGCACCACCACGTCCAGCCTGAGACACTTTAATTTTATCCAAAAAGTATCTGTTGGGCATTTACTGTATGAAATTCATTATATTTATACACTTATACATTTAAAGGTCTATGACTAAGTTTTAACCTCCCCCCGGGTTCATTTATATAATGTAATTAGAATGAATACTGAATATAAAAGTATTTCTATATTGTTAGTGACTATGATATTAGAAACGTATGTTTCTCTACCTTGATAATGATGGTTTGAAACAATTTTCTGTTATAATAACTGTTGATAGCTAAGTGTCTTAGAAAATGTATTATTATATATATTAAAAGTAGATGTGTCCATATGTCCATAATTAGTGGAACTTGGATTTATAATATATCTTTGCTCTTTCATTTTTTTGTTTTTTGAGAAAGGGTTTTTCTGTAGACCCAGGTAGCCTGGAATTTGCTTTGTAGACTAAACTGGCCTCTATATCACAGAGCTCCACTTGCCTCTACTTCTTTAGTGCTGGGATTAAAGATATGTCTCACCATGCCTAACTGTATCTTTGCTTTTGATTAATGGCTAAAATAAACTATATGAATGCAGAATTGATTTTAATTTCAAGCTAGGTTTGAAACATTAGTAAGAGTATCAAGAGTAGTTATGTGGCCTTTGTCAGCCTCTTTTCTATTTTCCTCGTGATAATCAGTCTTTGTCCATTCCTTGTTCTTCCTGTTAGGAAAGGTGGCTGACATTAGTTTATCTAAAATTGCATATAAGTCTAAGTGTAGCAGTGGAAGTCTGAATGGGAAGTTATTTATTCTGTACTTATGTGAAACCTTGCTATGATGTCTCCGTTAAGAATCCACATTTCATTTATTGATTTTTTTCTGCTTTCATGCATAATGCAGACAATGAACTTATCTGTAGATTCTTATTCCTGTAAATGATTAACCTTTAAGTTTTTAGTAATAGAGCAGTAGCAAAATGTTACATATTTAAATGATTTTGATTCATGAGGAACTTAGGTAAGATACTTATACTCTGATTTTATAGAAGACAGCACCCCCCCCCCAGATGAACAAGGACTAAATAAATCACCTGATCATGTAGCTAAACTCAAAGCCCCGTGCTTCAAAACAGTGTTCAATTCTATATCATTCTTCAGCATAGACTGAAGTTATCAGTTGTAGTAAAAGTGATTCGAAAGGTGGTTCCATATACTTTAAAATATGATTTTTAAGGATAATGAACTGTTTGCTAAGGAATATGATGCACTAGTTTTACACTTGACCTTTTTTAATGCCTATTTCCTATTGTTTACAGAAAGTGTCACCTTGGGTAGGATTACGTAAGATCAATATATCCTACTGGGGATGGGAGGACATGTCTCCTTTTACAAATACAACACTGCAGTGGCTTCCTGGCGAACCAAATGATTCTGGATTCTGTGCATATTTGGAAAGGGCTGCAGTGGCAGGCTTAAAAGCAAATCCTTGCACATCAATGGCAGATGGCCTTGTCTGTGAAAAGCCTGTTGGTAAGTAGTCCAGTAAGTTAGCCTTTCTTTAAAAATATGTTTTAAGCCCACTGCTGACCATCTCCTTCTAGACTGTAGTTTGAAGTAACTTGCACAATTTTTTTTTATGATACTTACTTGCAGGTATTTATTTTTGTCAACATACCCCAGTTATTGATGTCACAGTAACTTGTGAAAATAAAAGTTCTTATATAATCTTTATTTCCTAATTGATAAAGTATTGTTATGAACATGTAGTTATGGTTACAGTATTGCAATAATGTATTCTTAATTTGTTAACCTCTTTTACTTTTATCATAATAATGTTTGAGGGGCTAGAGAGATGGGTCAGCAGTTAAAAACACTTACTGTTATTCTAGAGGACCTGGGCTTGGTTCCTAGCCACCCACACTGAGGCTAGCAACCATCCATAACTCCAGTTTCGGTGGATCTCATGCACACTTTCTTCTGGCCACTGTGTACATTGCATGATACAGGTGCACTTCTTATTGTATATAGGTAAAACATGTGGGCAAGACACTCATACACTCAAAAAAAGAATAATGTTTGAAGGAAAGATTTGTCTTTAAGATTAATGACTAATTGAGACCAATTTTAATCTTTTTACATAGTGGACCTTAACACCCAGGACAGAGTATATGAATTCCAGTGGGGTGGGGGGCAATGGGAGGGTGCTGGTGGGAACAGGCCTGTAAGGATGATTCAGATTGTTTGAGATATTCTGTATGAACTACAAAATTTAATAAAAATAAATAAAAAATTGATATCTAAACAAGTTCTGCTACCAAATGACAAAAAAGTGTTATTATTTTATGTGTATGAGTGTATTGTCTGCATGTAGGTTAAGTGTCCCCCTGTTGTGCAATGCATGTGGAGGTCAGAAGAGGGTGTTAGATTCTCCTGGAACTGGAGTTACAGATGGTTGTTAGCTGCCATGTGAGTGCTGGGAACCAATCCTGGGTCATCTGCAAGAGGAGCCAGTGCTCTTAACCACTGAGCCATCTCTCCAACCCCACCAATTTTAATTTTATACACATGTTATTTTAGTTAAGTAAAAAGAAATATTGTTGTATTTTTGAAATTAATTTTTGTTAAGTGGGTTAGGAAATATTTGAATTCTTTTAATATTTTATTGTGGTTATATGTATTATATGAAATCTTACCATTTTAACCACTTTGTAAGTATTCATTCTGTGGCATTTAGTGTACCCCATTGTTGCCAACCAGCCCTGTTATCCATCTCCAAAACTACTTGGCAAAATTAAAGCTCTAAAAGTGGGGTGTCATGGTGGACCTTTAATCCCAGCTCTCAGGAGGCAGAGGCAGAGGCAGAGGCAGGTAGAGCTCTGTGAGTTCAAGGCCAGCTGGGTCTACATAGCAAATTCCAGGCCAGTTGGGGATACAGGGAGACCCTGTCTCGAAAAGATTAAAAAAACCCAAAACAAATAACAACAACAAACCCCCAAACAAGCAAACAAAAACCCTACTTGTTAAACAATAAAACCTTCCTTATTCTGTATTTCCTTGGCCCCTGCAAAGCACAATTCTGTTGTCTGTAAATTTGACCACTTTAGGTACTTCATGTAGGAGAGTCTTACCACTTTGTACTTTTGTGATCTGCTCGTTCTCTTAGCATAATGTCTTCAAAATTTAACCATCTTGTAGCATGCATCAGAATTTCCTTCATACTTAAGGCTGAAGAATAGTTTAATGTATTTATAGAACACATTTCGTTCATTCATTCATTCATCCATTAGTGGACATGTGGTTTGCTTTTACTTTTTGACTATTGAGGATGTGGGTCTATAGACATCTGTTTGAATATTTGATTTCTTTCCTTTGGGTACATGGTCACAAATGGATTTGTTGAATCATGTAGTAACTGTTTAATCTTTTGAGGAATTGTTAAACTTTTTCCCATAGAGGGTGCATCACTTTACATTCCTATCAGCAGTGCATGGTTTCCACATTTTCAACATCCTTGCCAAGTTTTTGTTTTTGTTTTTGAAAGTGATATCCTAATGGATATGATAACTACTCTATTTTAAAGTAAGTTGTATGTTTTTGCTTATTATATTTGAGACACAGTCACTGATAATGACATTTACTTATATAAAAGCTAAAATATTTGTGGAAAAACTTGTGGCTGGGAAGGTAAATATTGTTGGTGTACATAGTATTGAGCTAATGAAAAAAATGTTGGTTTCAGATTACAGGACTATTTACAGTTTAAAAACTGTACAACTTATACTTTAGAAATAATAAAAAAATCTTAAAAAGGAATTAATAATCTTCAAATTCAGTAATAAATTTAAGTAGTATAGATGTTGTCTTTATTATTACTATTACCTTATGTTATAATTATGCAGTTTTTGCATTTGAAACATTGCTTAAATAGCAAAAGAGACAAAAAGCTTCCATTTGTTTTAAAATAGGGTTAGCAAATAATTGCATTTGTTGATTTATTCTAGTTAGCCCAAATCAAAATGCAAGACCATGCAAAAAGCCATGTTCTCTACGGACCTCGTGCTCCAACTGTACCAGCAATGGCATGGAATGTATGTGGTGCAGCAGTACAAAGCGATGTGTTGACTCTAATGCTTACATAATCTCTTTTCCATATGGACAATGTCTAGAATGGCAGACAGCCACCTGCTCTCGTAAGTATTTATTTAGATGGGAAGAAATTTGAGGAAATTTCAAGAAATGAGAACAAATATTGTCATGGTAATGTTTAAAACCTGTGTGTGCTGTTAGCATCTGAATTGTAGTATATTATCATTTTGAATTCCATGAAGTATTTTGCTCTTACATTAACATTATGCCACTTATGTGTGACACCTGTCCTGAACTCTTGAGTATAGGGTAAAGACAACATAATGCCTCACAACAGGCTTCCCTCTCAGACGGCTTTGGGGCGCTACTGTAAGTACGCCTTAGCACTGTTCTCATGCCTTCTTTTCTCATGGGACTGATATTTATTTATTTTTAAATAATTCATTGAGAATTTCATACATGCATATAAGGTGTTGTGATCAGATCCATGCCCACTCCCTCCCATCCAACTTCTCCCATATCTCCCCATCACTTTTTTTCTGATAACTTCATGTATTTTCTTCTTTTTTATAAACGGGGCTTTTTGCTGCTCTACTATTCCCCCCTCTGAAGAGGTAAACCTGAAATCTTTTAAGGATCAGATAACAACTCCCAAATACTTTCAACATTTTTGGCCTTTGGAATGGAGTATGTTGCTAAGAAGCGCAAGGACATTTTGACTTTTAGCCAAGAAACCAGTTACTTTTCTTTGGGGTCTTTTTACCCTAGCTACCTAGCCAATTCCTACCTCCTATTCTTATCACACCATCTGAAGAGGTTACCCAAATTGCCAATAGGGAATCGGGACACCAACCCTTCTGGCTTCTTCCATGCTGAGCAGGGATGCAGTGTGAGGCAATTGGGGTATCCCTTCAGTGGGTCTATCTAAAAGACTCCTAAACTGCATAACCCTTATCCTGTAAGGGGAAAAGGAATTCCTTAACTGGTGAATAAGAGATGAGAAGGAGAAGTAATGACAAGAATAATTAGCATTACAAATTCTAGACAGGGAACTGGAAAAAAGTCACAACAGGGCAAATTTCAAATATTCATATGAGAGTCCACTGGAATTTCTTGACAATAGCTTCCAAAAGCATCCCTCTATTGGGTTCCTCCTCATTTTTCTTTGTCTGTCAAGGCTGGACTCTAGAGTGATGGATTCAGGATTTGCTTTCAGGCGTTTTGATAGCTGTTGGAGTGGTTAGAATCAGTGTCAGTTCACTCTCAAAGGCTTGTAAATAGGGGAGAGAAAAAATTTAGGTATCATTTTAGAACCATAGCGGGTTATGTCCATTAGCCACAGGTGGGCACTACAGTATTGCAGACCAAGATTTGAAGTCTTACATCTGAGCAGCACATTCTGATTAGGAACAAAATCATCAATGAGAAATAAGTGTCTAAATAACTTTTTATATGGACTTCAGCCTTATGTCTGGGAAGTGTAATCCCTTGAAATCTTAAATATACTGATGACTTTACTCTTTGGTTATATTTTCCTTTTGCATGTTTAAGACCATATGGTTGGCCCAAATAAATCAGTTTATATTTATACTTAAGGTCATTTGAAGATCTGTTCCTCAGGGGTCATATGGGCTTGGGGGGAGCCCCTGATTCTTTTTTTTTAACCAGTTCCATCCATGTGAAGGTAAGTCCAAGATCCTGCTTGACCATGTCTGGCTTCACTTGGAAGCATGGGTGAGATATTTCCTCTGAGTTGACCCTCCTCTGTGTAGACTGGACACTGGTTTAAGTCCACCTGGTGGGGTCTCCATGGCCTCCCTGAACAAGAGGACAGGTGACTCACCACAGTTACAGGACATTTTGAGAGATGTACAGTATCATCTTATTAAAAGGCCATGGAATTTAAAAGGATTTGGTGATAGGATCCACAATGAGAGAGAACATACGTCTTTTATTTTTCTGAGTCTGTGTTAGTTCTCTTAGTATAACAGTTTCTAGATCCATCCATTTACCTGCCAATTTCATTATTTCATCTTTCTTTACTGCTGTATAGAACTCCATTGTGTAAATATACCACATTTTTATTAACCACTCGTCAGTTGAGGGGCACTTAGGTTGCTTCATCTCTTAGCTATTGTGAAAAGAGCAGCAACAAACATGGTTGTACAAGTGTCTCTACAGTAGAATGAGTCCTTTGGGTGTATATGCCAAGAAGTGATATAACCAGGTCATGTAGTAGATTCATTTTTAGTTTCTTTAGAGTTCTCTGCACTGTTTTCCATAGGAGTTGCTTGAGTTTGCAATCCCACCAGAAGTCAATGAGGGTTCCCCTTTCTCCACATTCTTGCAAGCATTTGTTATCATTTTTTCTCTTGATCTTAGTCTGACTGGGGTAAGGTGATACCTTAGGGTGGTTTTAATTTGCATTTCCCTACTTACTAAGGATGTTGAACACTTTTTTAGATGTTTCTTAGCTATCATTGTTTCTTCCTCAGAACTGTTAAGATCTTTAGGCCATCTTTTAATTGGGTCATTTTGGTCTTGATTCTTTGTTTTTTGAGTTCTTTATATATTCTAGATGTTAAACCTCTGTCAGATGTGTCACTGGTGAAGATATTTTCCCATTCTGTGGGTTTTCTCTTCACTTTTTTGATTGTTTATTTTGCTGTACAGAAGCTTTTTAATTTAATGAGGTCCCACCTGTGATTGCTGACCTTAATTCCTGAGCAACTTCTGTCCGATTTAGAAAATCCTTTCCTACACCTATATCTTGTAAGGTAATGCCAATATTTTCTTCTAATAGTTTCAGGGTTTCCAGTTTGACATTGAAGTCTTTGATCCATTTGGAGCTGACTTTTTTGCAAGGTGAAAGATAAGGATCTAGTTTCATTCTTCTATAGGTTAGGATCCAGTTTTGCCAGCACCATTTGTTGAAGATGCTGTCGTTCCTCCATTTTGTGTTCTTGGCACCTTTGTCAAGTATCAGGTGGCTGAAATTGCGTGTACTCCAGTTTGGGTCTTCAGTAATGTTCCATTGATCTGTGTGTCTATTTTTGTGTCAGTATCATGCTGTTTTTATGACCATAGCTCTGTAGTATATTTTGAGATCTGGTATAGTAATCCCCCAGTGTTCCTCTTTGTGCTCAGGGTTATTCTGGCTATCTGGGGACTTTTGTGCTTTAATATGAATTTGAGGATAGTTTTTTAATTCTGTGATGTATGTCATATGGATTTTTTGGGGGGGATTGCATTGAATCTATGTGTTGCTTTTGATAGGTGGTCATTTTCACAATATTAGTTCTTCTAATCCATAAGTTTGGGAGGTACTTTTATCTCCTGGTGTCTTCATCAGTCTCTTTCTTTAAAGATTTAAAATTTTGTTGTAGAGACCTTTAATATCTTTGGTCAGGTTTATTCTGAGATATTTAATTTTTTTGAGGCTATTGTGAATGGGAGTGTTTCCATGTATTCTTTTTCTGATTGCTTGCTATTGGTATATAGAAATAATTTTTATAAATTAATTTTGTAAGTGTTGATCAGTTCCAGGAGTTTTCTGGTGTAATTTTTGGAATCTCTTAGGTATAGGAACATATCATCTGTAAAAAGGGATGATTTGACTTCTTCTTTCCTAATTAGTACTCCTTTAGGTTCCTTCTCTTATTGCTCTAGCAGGAGTTTCAAACACTGTATTGAAAAGGAGTAGAGATAATGGACAGGCATGACTGGTTCCTGACACATATTCCAGGAATACTTTTATTTCTTTCTTAATTTCTTTTCTGACCCATTCATCATTCAGGAGTCTGTTGTTTAATCTCCAGGAGTTATTGTAGTTACCATGGCTTCTTTTGGTGTTTAAGTTAAGCTTTCTTGTGTTATGGTCTGCTAGAATGGATGGAATTATTTCAATATTTTTATATTTGTTAAGGTTTGTTTTGTGCCCCATTATGTGGTCAATTTTTGAGACAGCTCCATGGGGTGCTGAGTAGAAAGTGTATTCTTTGATGCTTGGATGGAATATTTGGAATATATCTGTTAAGGTCTATTTGATATATGTTATCATTTAATTCAGGTGTCTCTCTGTATATTCTTTGTTCGGTTGACCTAATGGATACGGTAGGGTATTGAAGTCCTCTATTATTACTGAGTTGGAGTTAATCTGTGTCTTAAGTCATGTGGTTTTTTTCTTATGAATTTGAATGTACTAGAAATTGGTGCACATATGTGTATGATTGTAATATCTTCTTGGTTAATTGTTCCTTTGATCAGAATGAAGTGATCATCTTTATCTCTTCTTGTTAGTTTTTGTTTAAAATTTATTTTGTCAGATATTAGAATTGCAACCCCTGCTTGTTTCTTAGTGCCATTTGCTTGGAATATTCTTTTCCATCCTTTCATCTTATGGTAGTGCCTGTCCTTGCAAGTCAGATGGGTGGCTCGCAGACAACAAAAGGATGAATTTTGTTTCTTATTCCATTCAACTAGCATTTGTCTTTTGCCTTGGGAGTCCAGTCCATTGATATTTAAAGTTATTATTGAACGATGTGTATCAGTTGCCATTATTTTGATTACTGTTTGCATTTTTTTGTCTAATTTTGTGTTTCCACAATTTTGCTTTCATTTAGTTTCTTTCTGTTGCCCCTGGGGTTTAGTTGTTCCTTTTTCCATTCTTGGCATTGCTTCAAGTATTCTTTGAAGGCCTGGTTTTGTGGACATGTATTCTTTCAGCCTACTTATGTCGTGGAAGATTTTTCTTTCCCATTCAAGTATAATAGACAATTTTGCTGGTTAAAATATTCTGGGCTGGCATCAATGGTCATTTAGAACTGGGAATACTTTGTTCCAGGCTCTTTTGGCTTTAATAGTTTGCATTGATAAGTCAGCTGTAATTCTGATGGGTTTTCCTTTATATGTGCATAGCTGTTTTCTTTTGCAGTTTCGGTATTCTTTCTTTGTTCTGTACATTTAGTGTTTTCACTGTGATAGGCCATGGGGAGTTTCTTTTCAGCTCCTGTCTATTTGGTGTTGTATGTGCTTGTATTTATATGATAATGTTTTTCCTGAAGTTTGGGAAGCTCTCTTCTATAGTCTTGTTTAAGATCTGATCATTACCATTATCCTGAAATTCTTCTCCTCCCTCTATACCTTTGATGCATAGATTTGGTCTTTTCATGGTGTCCCACATATCCTGCATATTCCATTGCTGTGTTTTTTTCATAACCTTTCTTTGTTGGATCCAGTTCTTCAACTTTATCCTCCAGTGTTGGTAATTTGTTTTCTGTTTCATTCATTCATTTGGTGAGACTTTATTCTGTTGTTTCAAATTGGCTTATTGAGGTTTTCATATCCTTCTTTGTTCAGCCTGAGTTTTTTCCATATTTCTGTCTCTTTTGTGAATGCAGTCAGAAGTTTATCCCTATCTTCTTTTAGTTCTTTGATTTGTTTGTGTGTTCCTTAAATTTGTTGAATTCCTTGATCGTGTTTATGATTGCTCTTTTTTTTTTTTTTCTCAATATGGAAACTTTATTAAGTAACCATATCCTGTAAAGACAATGGTGGGAGCAGACAGCAGAGGGCTGATGGGCAGCTGGATCCTTGCACTCAGTACTCCTCCCCTTCTTCAGCCTCTGCTTCCATGGAATCCACGCCCATTTCTTCATAATCCTTCTCTAGAGCGGCCAGGTCCTCCTGAGCCTCCGAGAACTCCCCTCCTCCATGCCCTCCCCCACGTACCAGTGCACAAAGGCTCACTTGGTGTACATGAGGTCAAACTTGTGGTCCAGCCAGGCCCAGGCCTCTGTGATGGCAGTTGTGTTGCTCAGCATGCACATGGCCCGCTGCACCTTGGCCAGGTCTCCTCCCGGGACCACAGTGGGGTGCTGGTAGTTAATACCCACCTTAAATCCAGTTGGGCACCAGTGTACGCTTCATCTTGATGGTAGCAATAGCCGCATTGACATCTTTTGGGACAACTTCACCCCTGTACAATATGCAGCAGGCCATGTATTTGCCATGGTGAGGGTCACGCTTGACCATCTGATTGGCTGGCTTGAAGCAGGCATTGGTGATCTTGGCCACTGAGAGCTGCTCATGGTAGGCCTTCTTGGCTGAGATGACTGGGGCGTAGGTGGCCAGTGGGAAGTGGATTCTAGAGTATGGCACCAGGTTGGTCTGGAATTCTGTCAGGTCCACATTCAGGGCCCCATTCAACCTCAGGGAGGCCGTGATGAAGGACACAATCTGCCTGATCAGGCGATTGAGGTTGGTGTATGTGGGACATTCAATGTCCAGGTTGTGCCTACAGATGTCAAAAATGGCTTCATTATCGGCCATGAAGGCACAGAGTGTTCCAGGGTCGTGTGTGTGGTCAGGATGGAATTGTAGGGCTCTATCATAGCTGCGGAGACTTGAGGGGCTGGGTAAATGGCGAACTCCAGCTTGGACTTCTTGCCATAGTCAACCGAGAGCTGTTCCATGAACAGGGATGCGAATCCCGCATCTGTGCTGCCTCCGAAACTGTGGAAGATGAGGAAGCCCTGCAGTCCTGTGCACAGGTCTGCCAGTTTGTGGGTCTGGTCCAGGTCGAGGTCGACAGTCTCCTTACCAATGGTATAATGACCTCTGGCATAATTACTGGCAGCATCTTCTTTCCCAGTGATCAGCTGCTCTGGGTGGAAAAGTTGCCTGTAGGTCCTCTTGCATACTTCATCCACCACAGTGGGCTCCAGGTACATGAACACTGTTCTGAGAATGTGCTTGCTGCCCCCATCTCACTGAAGAAGGTGTTGAATGGGTCGTCCCGCCTCTGATGGTTTTGTCACTTTGCATCTAACCATCGGGCTGAATACCATGCTCAAGGCAGTACAGCTTCCAGCAGGCATTGCCAGTCTGGACACCTGCCTGCCCCACGTGGATGGAGATACACTTGCTCATGCTGGACTCCTCATGCTACCACTGGATGCTGAGCTCGGTTGGGGAGCCACTGGGTGCTGAGCTCAGTGCCACAATCCACCCTCCCCAGCACCCCGACATCTCCAGGGACTGCGGTGCACATACCGGACCCAGACAGGCTCCTTCCTGGAGGACTGGGGCTCCTGGGGCTGCAGACATGACCCGGGCATTCTGCACCTGGAATCCACGGCCAGAAGCCCTCCCCAAACTCCCTGCAGACCCCAGGGGCAGACAGGACATCAGAGCTCCCCAGGGCAGCAACCTCGCCCTCCCTGAGAGTCCCAGTGCTCACACCGGGAACCGTGGGTGGAGGCATCACCAACCCCAATGCTCATGGGCTCCTGGCAGTCTACAAGGAGCAGTGGGCCTATAGGCCCCGGAGACACAAGCCCGCTAGACGCGTCGCCATGTTTATTCTTTTTTTTTAAAAATTATTTATTTAATAACCACATACTTAGAAGAAGCATTTCATTACAACAACATTGACATATTCAATAACAATTTTCTGGGCTAAGATGCATCTCTTTCAAAATTGGCTGTAAATTTTTAGGTTTACAGTTGGATTATTACAGTACACAATATTGTACTCAGTATAAACCCTATGAGACATAAAATTAAATGAGGTTTTAACCTTTAAAAAGTATCTCCATTTCATTGTTTAAATACAGTTTCATATAGAAAATTTTATTTTTAATGCAATAGACATTAAGATGTTTGCACATGCATATCTAATCTCTATATATCTGATTATTATTAGTCACAGTCAGTTATTTTCTGAGCTCCTTGGCATCTGAGTATGAATATAAAGTTGTCAGGTAAATTTCGATGGTAATGTTTATCACCTCCACTAATTAACATGACATAAATTTCCATGCTTCCTCCTCAAAT
>NW_008347579.1:1276698-1277201 GCF_000622305.1 Nannospalax galili | reverse complement strand
GATGGTAATGTTTATCACCTCCACTAATTAACATGACATAAATTTCCATGCTTCCTCCTCAAATATAATACTTTTTTTCAAAATTTTATAATTTATTTTCGTGTGTGTGTGTGTGTGTGTATGTCACACAGAACATCCTAAACCATCTTATTCGACTCTTCACCCACTTCCCAGATGGCACCCTCCCATAGCCTCCCTCCCCAACTATAGCACTTATACTCTGATATCCCTGCTACTGTCTGCTGTGCTGTTGGCACCCCCAGCCATTCCCCACTACTTGCCCTTCTGGTGAATCTAGTCAGCCTATCTAGAGGTCTTTGTTTTAGGAGGGTCAGCTGTTCCTCATCTAGCAGCAATCAGTTGTCAATATTCCTTTAGATAAGATTGGGGTCTGCTGTTCATTTTCCCAATTCTGTGCTGGGTTACTATCTGGGATTCCCTTTGGCCACTGTGGCCAACAACTCAAAAGAAGATATCTCCTATTTGGCATTGTTTCTTGTTAA
>NW_008347579.1:1273900-1276430 GCF_000622305.1 Nannospalax galili | reverse complement strand
TAACCATGGTTGGCTTTGCTTGGAAGCATGGAGGAAATGATTCCTCTGTGTTGACCCTCCTCTTTGTACACTGGACACTGGTTCAGGTTCATCTGGTGGGGTCTCCTCAGCCTCCTTGATCAAGAGGACAGGTGACCCACCACAGTTACAGGACATTTTGAGAGATGCTCATAGTCCCCTGGAACTCAGTTAACCTAGGAGGGCAAGGATTAAAACTGCCCTTTATGTCTCCCTTACCAAATTAGTATAGGCCTCAAAGTATGTCTGTTAAACATCCAAAAATGTTAGTTCCACCAGTCTTGTACCTACTGTGTGTCATGTAGATAAATCTTGGGAAAAGACCAATTGTTCTCAGATAAACCTTACCTAGACATATTTCTTGATCTGCTATGTATAATTTGTCAGAAGGTTGTAGGAGTAATATGGATCCCTCTGGTTATCAAAACTACCTAGGCATTATTTATCTCTCACATTGTCTCACCCCTCCATCATGGTTTTCCCACTTAAGGTACCCCCATTTCCCCCCTTTCTCCCTTAATACCCTTTTCCATAGAAGGGTCTTGTGAGCTCCTTCTTTCTTTTTATCCCCTAGGTTCCTTGTATACTCCCTCCCCAAACTAACCCAATTTTTATCCATATCTCCCTTATTAAGGCCTGTTTCCTACTGTTCTTCTCTTTCAGGTTCTTTCTTTTCCTTTACCTCCCTGTTTCCTTTCCATTATCCTGGTTCCTGTAGTTATGTCTGGATACATACTCACTTATCAGGGTTTGATGCTAGGATCCACATAGGAGAGAACATATGTCAATTTTTTTTTCCTGAGTCTGTGTTACTTCACTTAGTATAACAGTTTCTAGATCCATCCATTTACCTGCAAATTTCATGATTTCATCTTTCTTTACTGCTGAGTAAAAATCCATCATATAAATGAACCACATTTTCATTATCCACTCATCAATTGAGGGACACTTAGGTTGCTTCCATCTCTTAGCTATTGTGGGAAGAGCAGGAACAAACATGGTTGTACAAGTGTCTTTGCAATAGGATGAGTTCTTTGGGTATATGCCAAGGAGTGGTATAACTGGGTCAAATGGTAGGTTCATTTGTAGTTTTTTAAGAGTTCTCCACACTTTTTTCTATAGGGGTTGAACAAGTTTGCAGCCCCACCGGCAGTGGATGAGTGTTTCCCTTTCCCCACATCCTCTCCAACATTTGGTATCATTTGTTCTCTTGATCTAAGCCAGTCTGACTGAGGTAAGATGAAATATTAAAGTAGTTTAAATTGCATTTTCCTAATTATTAGTGATGTTGAACATCGTTTAAGATGTTTCATAGCCATCTCTACTACTACTTTTGAGAACTCTCTGTTCAGCTCCTTAGCCCTTCTCTTAATCGGGTTACTTGTTGTCCTGATTCTCTGTTTTTTGAGTTTGTTATATATTCTGGATATAAAACCTCTGTCGGATGTGTCGCTGGTGAAGATGTTCTCCGATTCTGTGGGTTTTCTGTTCACTTCTGCGGTTGCCTCCTTTGATGTACCTTTTTAGTGTAATGAGGTCCCATTTGTTAATTCTTGCCCTTGTTTCTTGAGCAATTGACGTCCGGTTTAGAAAATCCTTTCCTATACTTATATCTTGTAGATTTTCCCCAATGTTTTCTTCTAATAGTTTCAGAGTTTCAGGCTTTACATTGAGGTCTTTGATCCATTTGGACTTGACTTTTGTGCATGGTGAAAGATAGTTTAGTTTCATTCTCCTACAGGTGGAGATCCAGTTTTGCAAGCACCATTTGCTGAACATGCTGTCTTTCCTCCAGTGAATATTCTTGGCCCCTTTGTCAAATATCAGGTGGATGAAATTGCATTTACTCATCTTTGGGTCTTCAGTCTTGTTCCATTGATCTATGGGTCTATTTTTGTGCCAGTACCATGTTGTTTTTATGACTCTAGCTCTGTAAAACAGCTTAAAATCTGGTATAGTAATACCCCCGGCATTGCTTTTAGTGCTCAGGGTTGTTTTGGCTATCCGAGGTCTTTTGTGTTTCCATATGAATCTTAGGATGGTGTTTTGCAATTCTGTAATAAATGTCATGGAGATTTTGATTGGCATTGCATTGAATGTATAAATGACTTTTGGTAGGATGGTCATTTTCACAATATTAATTCTTCCAATCCATGAGCATGGGCATTTCTTCCGTCTTCTGATGTCTTCTTCAATCTCTTTCTTTAAAGATTTAAAATTTTCATTGTAGAGGTCTTTAATATCTTTGGTCAGGTTTATCCCGAGATATTTTATTTTTTATTTTATTTTATTTTAATTTATTTTTTAAACATTTTATTATTTTTATCTTTTTATGTGTATGAGTGTATTGCCTGCATGTATGTGAGTGCACCTGTGCTGTGCAATGCCACAGAGGTCAGAAGAGGGCTTTGGATTCCCCTGGAACTGGAGAAGGGATAATTTGATCTCTTCTTTTCCAATTATTACTCCTTTACTTTCCTGTTCTTGTCTTGTTGCTCCTGCAAGAATTTTT
>NW_008347579.1:1271384-1273608 GCF_000622305.1 Nannospalax galili | reverse complement strand
GTTGCCATGTGGGTTCTGGGATTTGAACCTGGGTCTTCTTCAAGAACAGTCAGTGTTCTTAACCACTGAGCAATCTCTCCAGCCCCGGTTTCCAAGTATTTTGTTGAGAAATTTTGCATCTATGTTCATTAAGGATATGGGTCTATAGTTGTCTTTTTTGGTTGTATTGTTACCTGGTTTTGGTATTAGAGTGATGCTGGCTTCATAGAAGGAATTTGGAAGTTCTCCCTCAATTTCTGTCTTTTTGAATAAATTAAGTAGTATTGGATATACATCTTCTTTAAATGTCTGATCGAATTCTGTTGTAAATCCATTTGATTCTGGGCTTTTTTCAGTCGGGAGGTTTTGTGTGACTGTTTCAATTTTCTTATGGGTATAGTATGGGTCTGTTTAAGCTGTTAATCTCTTCTTGGTTTAGTTTTGGTGGTTCCCATGCCTTTAGATATCTGTCCATTTCTTTTAGGTTTTCATATTTAGTAGCATGTAGGTTTTTAAAGTACTCCCTCATAATGTTCTGTATTTTTCTGGTGTCTGTTGTGATGTTTCCCCTTCATCTCTGATTTTGTTGATCTGGAGGTGCTCTTTCTTTCTTTTGGTTAACTGGGCTACTGGTCTGTCAGTTTTTTTTTTATCTTTTCAACGAACCAAGTCTTGAATTTGTTGATTCTTTGTATTGCTTTCTTTGATTCAATTTCATTAATTTCTCCCTGATTTTTGTTATTTCTTCTTGTCTGCTGGTTTTGGGTTTCGTTTGCTGTTGCTTTGCAAGTGTGTTGAGTTGCAATGTTAAGTCATTTATTTGTGTTCTTTCCGATTTTTTGATGTAGGCACTTAGAGCTATAAACTTCCCTCTAAGGGCTGCTTTCAGTGGTCCCAGACGTTTTGTTGTGTTGTACTGTCCTTTTCATTTAGTTCTAGGAATACTTTAATTTCTTTGTTAGTTTCTCTTTTACCCATTCATCCTTCAGCAGTGTGTTGTTTAATCTCCATGTGTTCATGTGATGATTAGGGCTTCTTCCTGTGTTAATGTACACTTTATTGCATTGTGGTCTGATAAAATGCATGGAATTATTTCCATCTTTTTGTATTAGTTGTGGTTTGTTTTGTGCCCCAGTATATGGTCAATTTTGGAGAAGGTTCCATGGGGTGCTGAGTAGAAAGTATGTCCTTTGGTGCTTGGGTGGAATAAAGTCCATATGATATATGGTATTGTTTAATTCAGCTGTTTCTCTGTTAACTCTCTGCCCTGTTGACCTATCTAATGGAGACAGTGGGGTATTGAATTCCCCTCCTATTAATGAGCTGCAATTAATCTGGGTCTTAAAGTCTTGTAGTATTGTTTTTATTAAGTTGGGTGCACTCGAGTTTGGTGAATGTATATTCTTGATTGTTATATCTTCTTGATTCATTGTTCCTTTGATCAGAATGAACTGGCCATCTTTATCTCTTCTGATTAGTTTTCGTTTAAGGTCTATTTTGTCAGATATTAGAATTTCTACGTGTGCTTTTTTTTAGCACCATTTGCTTGGTATGTTTTTTCTATCCTTTCACTTTAAGATAGTGTTTGTTCTTGAAAGTCAAATGAGTTTCTTGCATCAACAAAAAGATGGATTTTGTTTCTTAATCCATTCACCTATTCTTTGTCTTTTGACTGGGGAGTTCAGTCTGTTAATGTTTAAAGTTATTAATGAAAGATGAGTATTGAATCCTGTCATTTTTATTTCTCTTTACTGTCTTGATATAGCTATACTTTTCCACAGTTATGCCTTCATTGAATTTCTTTTCACAACACCTTGGGTATAGTCATTCCTTTCCTCAGCAGGTTGTATTGCTTCCAGAACTCTCTGAAGGGCTGGTTTTGTGGACATGAATTCCTTCAGCCTTTTTATGTCATCAAAGATTTTTCTTTCCTTTTGACTATAATAGACATTTTGGCTGGGTATAGTAATCTGGGTTGGCATCTGTGGTAATTTAACACTGGGAATACTTTGGTCCAGGCTCTTCTGTCTTTCATAGTTTGCACTGAAAAGTTAGCTGTAATCCTAATGGGTTTTCCTTTATATGTGACGTGTCGTTTCTCTTTTGCAGCTCTCAGTGTTGTCTCTTTGTTTTGTTCATTTAGTGTTTTTACTATTATGTGCCGTGGAGAGTTTCTTTTCTGGTCCTGTCTGTTTGGTGTTCTATATGCTTCTTGTATTTGTATGGGCATGTCTTTCTTTAATTT
>NW_008347579.1:1267994-1270279 GCF_000622305.1 Nannospalax galili | reverse complement strand
TGGAAGGGTGAATGAGGAGGCTTAGGGAGTCCTGGTGCGGAGAGCTGCGCTATAGACTTACCCCAAGAGGCCTGAGGATAGTAGTGCAGGCTAGGAGAGTTAGCCGGTGGTGCAGGCCCAGGGAAGCAGAGCCATTCCATGTTTTTATACCAGTTCTCGGAGCTTCTTTTGTTTCTTTCCCTCCTGGAGAGAGCCAAGTTCTTGGAGGAATCTTGGGAGTTATCCCTGAAAATTTATTAAGAATTGTCTGGACTTTCTCATGAGACATTGCTTTACTTACTTTTCCTTATAAGAGCAGCCAGAGGCAATGTAATTGTTATGAACTATAGGTAGTCATCCCAGGAGCAATGTACCTATCCATCTTCAGTCTCTCCTTTTTGATACTTCTTTTCTTCTCAGAGGCTATTCATGTTAATACTCAGAAAATTCATAATTACCAGAATCTTTTTGGAGGTAAATATCTTGACTAGAGGCCTTCTCATAACCCAGTGGCTCCCAGATAGCATGGTCACTCTATTGCCTTCTTATTTAGAAGTAGATAGCTGCTTAGGCAATCGGATGGATCCTGGCTGTTTTGAAAGGATGTCTCTCATCTGTAGAGATCCAGTCAGTAACATTGTTCTGTGTTGGGTATCCCTGTGGCTTAAAGAGCGGAGACAAACTGTGACACAAGACATGTTTGAATTATCAGCTGTAGTCATGAATGTTTGTTTTTTTGGGATCTTATCAGTGTGAGGAGAGGATGAACTTGACTGGGTAAATTATGACTTGAATTCATTGTTGCTTTTTTAAAGAATGTTTTTAGAGGTAGTGAGGTAGTTGGTGATGTAAAGTGGCCTCGTTAGCGTAGGAAACAACTTGTAATTGGGAGCCTAGGAGAATCAGATGTCAATAGTAGAAACTCATGTGGTGCAAAGACCGTGCTTAGCTTCTACTTTAATAGTTGTGTTGACCCTTTTTGAAGGCTAATTTTTGGTGAAAGAAATCAGAATTTAAAGACTATTTTAAGGCAGGTATTGAGATTCATGCTTGAGTCCCAACATTCATGTGGCTGAGCCTGGAGCATTGCCCTTTATTCAAAGTTGGAATGTGCTATGTAATTCTAGGTCAGTCTGAGCTACAGAGTGAATAAAATTTTTCCTTAAAAAAATAACCGGGCATGATGGCACATAACTTTAATCCCAGCACTCTGCAGACTGAGGCAGAGGCCAGGCTGGGATGGTCTACATAGCGAGTTCCAGGCTAGCTGGAGTTACAGAGTGAGTCCTTGTCTCAACCCCCCTCCCCTGTGGTTTTTTTATATAGTGTTTGAGTTCATTTAGACAAAATTCAAAAATAGACAAAACCACAACAGTCGTCTACATGTGAAGAGACTGGGAAAACATGACAGCTGCTCAGTGTAGAAGCTATATGCCTCAGTAGTACCAACTTAGTGGCGAAGACCTGGCAGGTTTTTGGAGAGTCTTTGCCCTTCAGTCCATATTGGAACACTAAGAAGCAAGAATCTGTCAGGGAAGGATGAAAGAAGCAGAGACACTCGCCTGCACAAGCCAGGGCAGGCAGCAGCACTGTGTTCTCCTTGAATCTCTTTGTTGCTGGGTAGCTACAGGGAAGCTGCAGCTCTCCTCTGGGGCGGGGCCTCCTCCCTTAGCTTAATCCTTCATGGAAATGCCTTCACAGACCTGCATACAAGTATGTCCTTAGTTGATTCTAGATCCAATTAAGTTGACAGTCAGTATAATCATCATGGATGTGCTGATGAGACAAAGCACGTGGGAGGCTTTCTCTACTTCTAGGTTGTGTGTGGGCACAGCATGTTTATTTGTAATACTTTTCAATCGCACAGTGTCCTTTGTCATCTTCCGTATGTGTTGTATTTCATCTTTAGAAACGCTAAAAGATAGAGAAAAATGAAAGCATCTAAGCTTCTGTTCTCTCAGGAACTTTAAAAACATTACTTAGAGTGAAATCTAAGGACTGTTTATGCCTTTGTGTCCCGTTTCTCTCTCAGTTGTCTTCTTTCCCTCCCATTTTTTTTATTGTGTTAAAATATTTGAGATGGTATTTAGCACTACTGTAATCATTTGAGAATAATCTTTAGAAATTCTTAATAACTAATTTTGTGGCTTGTTCGTTTTGTAATCATTGAATGTCTGAAGAGTAGTCTTCAGTTTTATTGGAACGCTAAGCTGGCTGGTAATGGACTTCTAAGTAACGTTCCTTGGTGCTTCTTGTATTCAGTGCTATGGAAGAGAATTCTAATGCTAGTGTAGGTAGTTTTTTTT
>NW_008347579.1:1262779-1267525 GCF_000622305.1 Nannospalax galili | reverse complement strand
TTTTACCATCGGTTTTAATTTAGTTTTGATCTATTTGTTAAAATGAAAAAAATTTAACTTTCTTGTCGGAGAAAATGATTCTCATTGACTTTTGCAGTTTGAAGAGCAGTTTGTTTCTTCAACTACTTAAATGTTCATTAATGTCTTAGGTTATTTGTTACCTTTTAGTTACATTTTTGGAAATTTTAAAAGGGTTATTGGGACGTAAAAATATATCATCATATCTTAACTTCATTTATACTTCACATATCTTTGCTTGTTAATATTTTGATATTTTTCCCTTTTCTGGTATTTTAGTTGATCTTTTTTTAGAGTAAATTTTCATAATTACAATATAAAATTGCTATAAATAAGGTTTTTGAAAAAAATAAGTAAAACAGCTATTTAATCACAGGTATGGATTGTGTGTTTACCAGTGCCAAATTTTGCACAGCTGGCGAGATCATCAGCTAGTCACACATCAGTCCATCCTTAGTTACTGTTTTTATCCTTTGCTCCTTTTATTTTCTGGATTGTTGTAGAGCCTTCTTACTGCTTTCCACAGTTTGTTTCTTAACCAGATTCTTTCCTTTGGAGTTCTCTTCCCCTTTGCTTTTCTCTCCTCCCTTCTCTCTCCCTCTCTCCCTCCCTCCCTCCCTTTCATCCTCCTCCTCTATTTTCATATTCCTAGACTGTATGTGCAGCTTATTTGTACTGATTATTCTTACACTACTGAAATCTCTATTTTTATGGCTGTTAAAAATTATATATCCTAGATATTAGGATAATGAATTAAGGGCATATTACTTAGTCTCAAAGCAAACTCATATTTCTGGAAGTAGTCTTTACCCAGCACTGATTAACTCTTTTGAAAAGCAAGCTAGCTCCTTGCGTATTACATATTGTTTTCTACCAGGTATGCCTACTTATTCATTTAACATTTCATAACACTTTTAAAAAATATTGTATAGTTATAGAAATTTGTATTAGTGGTCTAAGTTTTACATTGCTTTTAGAAAGTTTGTATGATGGTTATTTGAAGTTATTCAATGAGAACATAAAGGAAACTTGTTTTTATGAATGAGAAACAAATAGGAATTTTCAGTATTCTCCAGTATTTTCTAAATGAACAGAATGTATTTTAAGACAAATTTTGCCTAATTGTTTCTAAGGCAGCTTTGTTAATAACTGGAATTATTAATAATTAATATATTTTAAGTAATAGGATATTTTATTTGTGAAAATGAATTCCAAGGGCAGTATTTAAAGCAGTAAGAAGATTTAGTTCTTAATATATAGAAATTCAAATGAAAATTAGAGTAATATAGTAAAAATAAGATTAAGCAACTTGAAGTTGTGGCACACATCTTTTAAATCTATTAGTTCTTTCAATATTTTATAATTCTATGCAATGAATTAATCATTTGATCTTGTGTGGTGCTGAAGATTGAACTTAGGGCTTCATGCATACTGGGAAAGCACTTTGCCAGTGAGCTGTATCACCAGTAGAAATCTTTAGTAAAGGTTTTGAACACTGTTATTTTTTGAGCCCCATTTTTTTTTTAAATATCTCAAATCAAATCCAGGACTTTATTCATACTAGGTCCAATTTGAAAATGTAGTCTTTTCTTGACAATTGAGTAAGGTAATTTTTAAAATTTGATGAGTTTCTTATCAATTTTAAAAACTTTTTATTCATTTAATAAGCCCTAATGAATACTTTATAACACAACTTTCAAAACCCCCCAAATAAAATAAAAAGGAGTGCTCTGAGTTTCTATAGTTCATATAATAGTGTCTATATTGTCTGTAATTTAGGGAAAGTAGCACAGTAATATAGAAGCTTTCATGTAATATTGACTTTGTATGAAAACGAAAAGAAAGAAAACCTAAACTGTCAGTTTTTGAGCGCTCATTAAATACTAAAGGATGAATTTCTAGTTAATTTTTAGCACTCTTTGTTGCTTTCTGCTATTGAACAAAGCCAGTGCCACCTTACTTAATAGTTGTATATCTAAAATGAAATCTAAGAACTAGAATATTTCTCTGTACATAGAATTTTGTAAATTGTTTTTTGTTTTTTTTGTCTTTTTGAGACAGGGTCTCCGTGTAGCCCCAGCTGGCCTGGAACTCGCTATGTTGACCAGGCTAGCCTAGAACCAACAGAGATCTGTGTGCCTCTACCTCCCAAGTGCTGGGATTAAAGGCATGTGCCACCACGTCCGACATAAATTTTTATTATTGTTATTAAAGCTTAAAATTTATTAGAAATTTAAAGCTAATAGATGAGTTTATTAGTCAGTACAAGAAATACAGAATTCTTTCCCTATTTGTTTAGAACCTTAAAAGGAATATTGTATTGATGGTAGTTTATATTTAATATGTGCATAATGTAGATTAGACATTTTATTTATTATATTTTGGTTCTAAGGTAAAATTTATTTTCCTAGGAAATACACTTAGATTATAAATACATTAGAAAGCTTGAATTATTCTAGGTGAGATACAGGTTTATTTCATTGCGTGATAGTAAATAATTGGAGTATCACAGTACTATATGTGAAATTTGATGTGTTTCATTATTTCCCATTGATTTCATAGCAATCAAATTGAAGACAAATTGAATAGCCCTGCCAATAAGTCAATGAACTATCCATAGTTAGAGATTAGAGAAATGTTTCAAACTAAGTAAGTAAGGAGAAATGTAGTAATTTATGAACTGCTTAGTTACTAAGTATTGCAAAAGAATTGTCATTGCCGCTGTGTATTAGGAAAGTGTAACTTTCTGAAAGAAAACTCTTATCTATGAATTGTCTATAAATTTAATATGTGTGATTATTCTTTTTTATTTCTTATTAAGAAAATATGTGATGGTACTTATTCATTATATTTTTATTATCACCTCTTGGAGATTCTTGGCCCCCAAAGAATTTACAATATAATACCGTCAGGGAATTCCTGAATTTATTATCTCATTATTGAATCTGGTATTTACTAAAAAACATCATATCTGCAGTACCCTGAGGGATGCTTTTGCTTCCCCTAGTACAAAACACTGAGTAACAGCCAAAGTACTAACAACAGTGGAATTGATTTGGCCACAATTTACTACCCCACCCCCACCCACCCCAAGGAAAGCTTTTCTATATTATTACTAGAAGACATCATGATGCCTTAAATATCTGCATTCATTTTCTACCAATAACTAGTTCCTAAAACAAAGTATGTAATTCATAGCCAGAAGAAAAAAAAATAGAAATAAAATCTCAGGCCAGTATAGGATGCTCTGACTGTGAACTAGAAGATTAACCACATAAAGCAGTGATTTGAGATCTACTCTGCTTAGCTGACTGGAACCAGCCCACTTTGTCTTCATTGACCTGCCTTGGGCCTATGTCTTCCTGTTCCTGCTCCTGCTGCCAGAGAGCTCCCAACTAGCCTTACAAGTGTACCTCTCACAAAACATTAAAGAAGCTTCTTTTGCAAAAGATAGAGACTATTACTCAGTTCCACAACTGATCAGATGCAGAGAATAAGTGTCTTTGAGGTGCCCAGCTCTAAGTGACACATCTACAATGCAGACTATACATCTAAGGCTCAGGTAACAGAGCAGGACAGGGGACAGAAATAATATTAATGCATCTTTCAACTCTAACTTCTTTAGTAAAACTTTATGCAACATATGGTAATTAACCCAGAAAGCCACAACTGGCCAAAGTGCAGAAAACAAGACTGCAGAGTGCTAGAACACTACATCAAACCTCTGCCACCCAAGGCTCAGGGACCATTGAAGAATAGGAGGCAGAAAGACTGTAAGAGGAGAGGTGGTGGATGACCACAAGGAAACAGAATTTTCCAGACAGCTGGGAAGTTGCTCATATGATCTTAACAGCAATGGTGACAGTGTGCACAAGACCCATGTAAACTCAAACCTGACAAAAACTCTGCAAAGAAGTGGGGACGTAGATAAGAAGCTCCAACTTTAGTTGAGAAACTATTGGCAACTAAGAACTACCTGGAGAGGGAGTGGTTTTTTTTTTTTTTTTTTTTTAAAAGGGAGTGACTCTAGGTAGGTTAACCAGGCTCCAGTGGATGGACTCAGACAGAGGGACATCTCAGAACACAAACGTGACTCAGTAGGCCTTAACATTTATGACAGAATGCATGAAATCCAGTGGGGGAGCTATGAAGGGGTACAGGTGGGGGTAGTAGTCTTAACTATGTTCAAAATATATTTTGTGGGATTTGTAAAAATTAATAAAAAAAATTTAAAAAACAATGATTTGAGTATGATGCCAAACTGTAATATTTGATCATTCTTGGATGACATCACATTCATAGTATTGGTAAGTTTCATCCAAAATAAAAAGCTTAGTTTCAACAACTAAGTTTCAGAATGCTATTCTGCAGCCCTGAAAAGAGTATATAGCTGGGTCATGAAGAAAACTTTGTGTCATGTTCACATTTTCTAACTCGGTATTCTGTTCTTTGTGGGGTGAGATAAATTTACTTACCACATGATAGCCAGAGTATTAGTATAGACCCCTGAGCACTGGTCTTGAAAGGCAGTCCAAATGGGGCTAGGAATCCCAGGAATGGGCAGGGATTATTTATATGGATGTCCATGGAGAGAGTACAGAGTTTTTCATTGAATGCTTTCACTGGGGACAATATCCAAGTACTGACTTAATTTTTTTCCATGTTATGGTTACCATGTTTCTATTTTCCCTTTTAATATCCAGTCAATTTACTCTTCTTCATTCATTT
>NW_008347579.1:1255082-1262504 GCF_000622305.1 Nannospalax galili | reverse complement strand
TTTTTTTGGTCTTTTTGAGACAGGGTCTCCCTGTAGCCCTAGCTGGCCTGAAACTCACTATGTAGATCAGGTTGGCCTTGAACTCACAGAGATCTGCCTGCCTCTGCCTCCCAAGTGCTGGGACTAAAGGCATGTACCACCACGCCTGGTGAAAATTTCCATTTTAATGTCCTTTTTTATAATCATATTTTTCTGCAGTGTACAACTCTGCTTGAATATAAAAATGACATTTAAAAATATTTTCTCATGCAGCTCAAAATTGTTCTGGATTAAGAACCTGTGGACAGTGTTTGGAACATCCAGGATGTGGCTGGTGCAATGATCCTAGTAACACAGGAAGAGGATACTGTATTGAAGGGTCTTCCCGGGGACCAATGAAGCTTGTTGGATTGCATAGTAATGAGGTGGTTCTTGACATCAGTCTTTGCCCCAAAGAAAAGAACTATGAGTGGTCTTTTATCCAGTGTCCAGGTAATAAAAATGTTATGACAAATTTTTGTCTTGAGTACACTGATACATTTTATTGTTTACATCATAAGAGCATAGAATTCACATGCATTTTAGTGTTTCCAGGAAACCTCATGGTAAATATGGGAATCGTGTATGCAACATCTGTGGTGGATTCCCCGACTTTACTGTGAAAGTGGTGTTCACTACTATTCTGTTTTGAAGATCCCTTAGTTTTTCAGGGGCTTCCTTCATTCATAATTTCATATATTGTGCTTTTATTGAAGAAAGGCAACATTCTTGAAAAATTAATTTATTCAGTATATATTTACAGAGTACCTACTGTATGCCAAATAATGTAGTGTTTTAGACTCTAGAGACAAAATAATATTGTTTAATCACTGCATTCATGAACCATATATGTATATTGAAATAAAAAATATGTATGGTATTACATGGTGGTAAGTGCTAGAAAATGAAAGGAGGGAAATAAGGCTTGCTCTTTAGATGGCAAAACCTCACCAAGAAGTTGACATCTACAAACACTTGAAGCAGAACAGGAAATGCATTATGACTGGATTGTCTGTGCGGTAAGTGCTTTAGGAGGGGGTCACAGATTTAGTGAGCTAATCTATCTGGGAGGTGATTCTAGGAGGCTTCACTGAAGAAATGGAGAGCTTTTCAGATTGGAGCTAGAAAACAAATAGTATGTGCATCCCTCTTCTGACCTCCATGACATTGCATGACACAGGTGTACTCACATACATTCAGGCAGTGTACTCATATACATAAAATAAAAATAATAAATAAATTTTTTTTAAAAAAAGAAAGCTGAAATCTATAAGGAAAAAGGGAACATTTGTAGAACTTCAAACTTTCATCTAAAATATTTATTAAGACTGGTGAAATGACTCGGTGGGTAACAGTATTTCCTTTTCAAAGCTGACAGCTGGAGTTCATCAATCCCTAGAACTTACATAAAGATGGAATGAGAGAACCAACTCCACAAATTTTGTCCTCTGACTTATACATGAGGCATGAGTGGGAGGAAGACAAGAGAGGGTAATGGGGGTAATATGATTCAAAAGTGGGTAATGAAACCCCTTATGTATAATTAAGATATGGTAATAAAATCAGTGTGATATTCTGAACTAATGGAACAGAAAAGGATATTTGTGGCAAAATAGATGAAGTGGGACTAAAGTCTGTCATCTAGATAATAGTATTATAAAATGTTCTTTTTTTGTATTAAAATATTTTATTTCTGTTTTTTAATTAAAATTTTATTTATTTTTGTTTTATGTGTATGAGTGTTTTACCTTCATGGGGTCCAGAAGGATCCTCTGGAACTGAACTTACAGACAGTTGTTAGCTGCCACATGGGTGCTGGGAACCAAACCTGGGTCCTCTGCAAGACTAGTCAGTGCTCTTAACCACTGAGCTTTCTCTCTGTCCTTTATATCTGTTTTGTAAATTGTGTTTATATGTGTGCATGAGTTCAATATTCATGGAGTCTAGAAGAGGGTGTTAGAACTCCTGAAGCTAGAGTTGTAGGTGGTTGAGAGATGTCTGATATGGGTACTGGAAATCAAACTCATATCCTCTGCAAAGCAGTAAGTGGTCTTAACTGCTGAGCACCCACCCCATGTTAATTTCTAATTTTGTTGGGTGTGGAGGAAGTTACTAACATTTGGTACACAAGTACACTGGTACTATTTTTGCAATTCTTCTGTAAATCTAAAATTCAAAGTATAGTTTAAAAACAATATAGCAGTTTTAGAAAAGTAGTCAAAGGAAACATGAAAATTATAGTTAGTAGAATTAAAAATTCAGTGAGTACATTAAATAGGTAAAATGTGAAAGACAAATGATCTAAGTAGAAGATAAATTCTAAGAAGCAATTCTGAGTTCAGGAGAAATAAGTAGAAAGAGATGTGTAGGATATAAAAGAGGTTTAAGATGAAAAGTTCTGAGTATACTTAATAGGAGTTTCAGAAAAGGGGAATGATTATCTTTAAAGTTATTGCCCTGCAATGGACTGTAGGCACTAAACACAATTAGTGCTATCTTTTTCAAATATAATATAGAATTTTCTGGAAAAGTTTTATAATCTGAGGGTTAGAAGGGGGCACATGATTTCATAAACTTTTAGTGCATTGATAAAGTAAGTGTTTAGGTAATGCATGTCTTTGTGCACCAGTATTTCAGAAGAAAAACAATTGTTTTTAGAAACTGGGTAGTGAACACATATGTGTCATGAGGAATGTATGCTTCCTTAGTCAGAAAAACATGGTCAGAGATGGTGTTTTTAATTAGTTTGATGATTAATCAGGCTTGTCTACATGATTGGAGTAAGAAGTGCTAACAGGAATAGTACACATCTTTGAGTATGTTTGTGAGGATAGTTCTGGAAAGGATTAACTGAAAGGGGATGATCTGCTCTGACTGTGGCACAGTCTCATAGGCTGGGGCCTACATGGAAGGAAAGGGACATGGATAAAACCAGCTAGCATGAACATCTCTGCTTTTCGATTGTTCTTACTATGACAAAACCATAAGTCAGAATAGCATTCTCCTTTGATTCCTTCTTTGATTCCTCAATGATTTTGACATAGTGGTGGAAAAAACTAATGCCAAAATGCACCGTAAATGTGGGCTGTTAAATTTCAAATCTGACCAAGTGTTGAGAAAGCTTTGCAGCTGGTTTATAAGAGATATTTGGAAAAGCTTGGAGATGCAGAGTAGAGAATCTCTAGAAAGGTATACACAGGGCTCAGTTGACGATTATGGTGGAAGATTAGAATGTCAGAAAATTAAAGACTATGCTCACAAGGTTTTGATATGAACAGGACCTTTGAGAATTGGGTTAGATGTCAGTTGTGTTATATTCTGTTAAGAATTTTTGTATATTTGGTCTGGGTCCAAAGATTTTTTGGGAGTGCAGTCAATGGTGATTCACTAATTGGCAGAGGAAATTTCAAGGCAATCCAACATTCATGTTCTGGTATGGTTATTGCTAGCTGATTTTAGTCAGGTTTATAGTGAGAATTTAGAGCAAAAAGCAGAGCAGAAAAACTTGAAAAACTTGCAATTTGGTCAAGCTTCTGAAAAGTTCATTGGTTAAGATACATTGGATCTAATTACCAGATATTTAAAGTTAGCTATGTAGCTCCATTATGTTTTCCATTTTTGTGGCATTAACATTGTATATAAGATTTTTAGCTTTATGGTGTACCTAAGTTTTGATATATCCTTTGAATTTGAGGATTTTTTTTGTTATTGTTTTGTAAAAATTTAGTTTTTCATTTCTTTATCCCTTGTCTACCTAGTTTCCAAAGGGCATTTCAATTCTTTTACTTGGTGCTTGTCGACCCCACCCTTTGCCCTGTATACCTAAGATTGCTACTTAAAATTATGCCTACTTTTAACTGTCTTTCTTGAATATCATCTGATCTATGAAGGACACAATTTTAGTATTTTCCTATTTAAGATCGACTTTATAGTGTTGTATGTTTTATATCAATCATAAACTTGAAGCTAGTTCTCCTTTTCTGTCTTTTCCCTAGTTTATCTTGAAGAGACTTTGCTTGCCATAATTTTTGCAGTAAGATGATTGCAAAAGGATTTCCTTCTTTTGACCTACTTTTAAAAATTGTTGCTTTCCTTTGTAATCTATATTTGATTTCAAATTTGAGTGTTTTCTGTTATGAAATTATAATGAGGGTATCTGTTGGGATAATTTTCTTTTTAAAAACTTTCTTTTTTAGGGGGACATTTTGTGACAAAACTTAAAGACAGCCTCTGTTATTTTCAGATGCCAAAGCTTTATCTTCTTTTTCATGCTGTTATAAATGAACTCCAAAGAAATTAATTTTTAGTTAGTTTTTGGTTATTTTATAAGAATGAAATTTGCATTGTTATATTTCTTATGTCTAATGTGACTCAGTGAACTTATTTTTCCATTTTAGTAGACTTTTTAAAAATGGAATTACTAGAATTTTCTTTCAGTTGCTTAAATAGTGGTTATTTCCTTTTCAAACCATGCGTTATATTTTAATTCTTTCCTTCTTGTACTGACTAGAAACACCAGTACAGTGTATAATAGAATTGGTCACAGCAGACATTGTACTTAGAAAGCATGTAGCTTTACCTTTATACATGTTGGCTATTATTTTTTTCAATAAATATATTTTATTAGCTTGAAGAAGTTCCCTTCTGTTCTTAGCTATATGGGATTTCTTCTGTAGAAACTCATAAACAGTGCAGTTTTCCCAAAGGCTTTCCTACAGTTACTGTGCTGGTTATATAATTATCATTTGCTAATATTGTTAATTATGTAGATCAATTTTTCTAGTGTGAAACCTAGCTTGTGTTCCTGTAGAAACCCTCCTTGTACATGATGAGCTAGGCTTTTACTGTATTGTTGGATTCAGTTTGCTCAGATTTTGGTACAAATTCCTGTATTTGAATTGATAGAGCTATTGGTCTGAAATTTTCTCCTCTCTCCCCACCCCCCATTTTGGTGTGAGTATAGTGCTATTTTCAAGAGTTGAAGAGCAGAGTATTTCTTCCTCTTATTTTGGGACGATATTGTGTAAAGTTGATACTGTTTTTTCCTTACATGTATGATCAAAAAAGACACCTGAGCATGACATTCCTTTTGAGAGAGAGATTTCAACCACTAGTGCACGTTTTCTAGAGTAGTCTTAGAAGCATTTAAGATGACTTTTTTCTTGTGTGAGTATGGATGGTGGTTTATATTTTTCAGGGAAGTTGTCTAGTCCATCTAAAGTCTTACTGACATGAAGGTCTGTATGATCTTCAGGGATGTCTACCTTTTAATTCTAAGTGTTGATAATTTGTATTTTCTTTTGATTAGTCTGGCTTGAGATTTGTCAATTTTCATTGATCTTATGGATGTTTTGTTTAATTGATTTTTTCTATACTGTCTATATGTATGAAAACTTTATTTTACTTTTTCTTGCTTGCATTTAACTTGCTCTTTTTTCTACTCGTAAGGTGGCAACTGACTTGTTTAGACAATATTTTTCTAATATAATTTAGTGATAAAAATTTCCTCTAAGAACTGATTATGATTAATATAAAAATAATAGCCTGTTTCATTATTCTTACTTTAAGATATCTATACCATATTTAAAGTGTATTTCTTGGGCCCCCCTCAGAGAAGGCTCAGCATGTGAAAGATCTTACTGCGCAAGCCTGACAACCTGAGTTTGATTCCAGAACCCATGTGAAGGTAGAAGGAGAGAAATGATTCTTGTTTGGTTACTTGTTTTGTTTTTCCTTCCTTTCTTTGTTGTTCTTCCTATTTACCTCTTTTCTTACTGCCTTTAGGGTAATTGATGTATCCTGTGGTTTCATTTTATTTTATTTAATGGTTTATTGATTATATCTTATGTTTTAGCTCTAGCCTTTAACTTATCCCTTCCTATATTTAAGTGATAATACATTACACATGTAGTATATACTTGTTGAATATATTACTTACTAAACATATATTGCTTATTAAATAAGTTACTTTTACATTTATTTCAAATTTGAGTATACTTGTAATTTGTTTTAAATGGTAGGTTATCTTTAAAATATATTACATTATTTATTATTTTTACTTTATGTGTTTGAATGTATTGCCTTCGTGTATGTGACTACACCAGTGTTATACAATGCTCATGGAGGACAGAAGAGGGCATCAAATTCCCTTGGAACTGGAGTTATGGACAGTTGTTAACTGCCATGGGTGCTAGGAATCGAACCTAGATCCTCTGCAAGAGCAGCCAGTGCTTTTAACCACTGAGCCATCTTTCTGGCCCCCTTTTTTTTGGGTGCACCTATTCTTTTTTTTTTTTTAAATTTTTAAAAATTATTTATTTAATAACAACACACTTAGAAGAAGCACATCATTACAACACAATTGACATATTCAATAACGGTTTCCTGAGGTAGGATGCATCTCTTTCAAAATTGGCTGTAAATTTTTAGGTTTACAGTTGAATTATTACAGTTATACAATATTGTACTCAGTATAAACCCTATAAGACATAAATTAAATGAGGCTTTAACCTTTAAAAAAGATCTCCATTTCATTATTAAAATACACAGTTTCATACAGAAAAATTTATTTTTAATGCAATTGACATTAAGATGTTTGCACATGCGTTTCTAATCTCTTATATATCTGATTATCACTAGTCACCATTGTTACTTTCGGAGCTCCTTGGTATCTGAGCATGGAATTAAAGTCATCAGGTAGATTTCAATGCTAATGTTTTCACATCTACTAATTATTAAGGAGCAAATTTTTATGCTTTGAAGAATTTTTTAAATCATTTTTTAATTTTTAATAACTACATGATTAGAAGAAGCATTTCACTACAGCTTTAACATATTCAGTAACATACTCCAGAGCAAGAGTACATCTCTTTCACAAGTTGGTGCACAATTGAGGTTCACAAATTGAGTTAAGACAGTTATACAATATTGAACTCAGTATAAGCCTCGTAAGACATAAAATCAATTGTTTTTTAACCATTAAAAAAGATCTCCATTTCGTTTTAGAATATATTGTTCTTTGCAGAAAGAATCATTGTTTTTGCTACTAACACTGAGATATTGGCTCTTGATCAAGGAGGCCAAGGAGACCCCACCAGATGGACTTGAACCAGTGCCCAGTCTACAAAGAGGAGGGTCAACACAGAGGAATCATTTCTCCATGCTTCCAAGCAAAGCCAACCATGGACAAGCAGAACCTTTAGCTTATCTTCACATAGGCAGAACTGGTAAAGGAAAGGAGCCAGGGGCTCCTCCCAAGCCCATGTGACTCCTGAGGAACAGACCCTCAAACGACCTTAAGAGTAAAAATAAATCAATTTATCTGGGCCAACTGTATGGCCTTAAACACCCAAAAGGAAAGTATAACCAAAGATTAAAGGGGCCTATATAATTTCTTAGGAGTCG
>NW_008347579.1:1252401-1254664 GCF_000622305.1 Nannospalax galili | reverse complement strand
GGTATGTGAGATATACACACACACAAAAAAATCAACACATTTTTAAAAAATGTATTATATTTTAGGAGGAAGCATGGAAATTAACGTCATGCTAATTAGTAAAGGTGATAAACAATACCATTGAAATCTACCCAATGACTTTATAGACATAAACAGGCACCAAGGATCCAAGTGCGACCGATGATGACGCGTAAGAATCAGATACATACAGATTAAAGATGCATACACCAACATCTCAGTGTTAGTAGCAAAAACAATGAGTCTTTCTGCAAGGAACAATATATTCTAAAATGAAATTAAATATATTTTTAATGACAAAGAATCTTTATTACCGAGTAAAATTTAAAACTGAGTAGATTGAGGAAGATGTTTTATTATGCACCCTTTAATAATAAATGTGGGTCACTCTGGGGGCAGTCTGGGATTGTTGATTGCTCTAAAAGTGACTTGACCTAACCAATCCCACCTAAAATGACTGCGAAATAGGACAAAGTAGGTGGACAGTTTTCATGATACTGGATGTCAAGCAGCAAAAGGGACTGTTCAGAGACAGTAAGTAAAGAGCCGTACTTCTGTTATAAGTGAATGCATGTGGAAGCTTGTATGAACCAGCGCATACAGGGCTAGTAAGGGAGCTGGAGGTGGTGTCTGGGGAGGCAAGGAAAACTACATAGCTTGAGAAGAAAAGCAGAGATGTGAGACATAGTCTGATGTTGACTCCTTCAATATTGAATATGTTAAATATCGACTATGTTGTCTATATTAAAAAATATGTTCAAGGGCTGGAGAGATGGCTCAGCAGTTAAGAACACTGGCTGTTCTTGCAGAAGACACAGGTTTGAATCCCTGCACCCACGTGGCAGCTAACAACTGTCCAGGGGATCCGACAGCCTCTTCTGTCCTCTGCGGGCATTGCACCTCATTTGTGCACTTACCTACATGCAGGCAATACACACATACACATAAAATAAAAAATAAAAATATTTAAAAATATTTTCAAGATTATAGGACTCTGCATGATTATAGACTGTAGAAAAAGAAAAAAAAACCCCCACTGAACAGAAAAAAGGCATAATCACCAAATAGCTTGCTGGGCTGGCAATTTTCTTCTCTGAACAGCTAGAATAGAAAACTTCATTTTTCACTAGGTAATGGGGAGACCATCTGGATCGTTTTACTTCACTCTCTGGGATAATTGGCACTGGACCACTTTCTGCACTGGTCTTCAGAACCAATGATTTATACATGGGCCGAAGAGTCTGTTGCCAGTTAATTTAACTCAGTTCAGAGTAAAGCTAAATAATATTTATAGGAAGACAAGAATATATAGTGCTCAATAAATTAATTAAAAAATTTACAATGCATGATATTTAGTTAAAAAAAATGTATTAGCCTGCCATGATGGCATATGCCTTTAATCCCAGCAGAGTTCAAGGCCAGGCTGGGCTACATAGTGAGTTCCAGGCCAGCTGGGGATACAGGGAGACCCTGTCCCAAGAAGATTAAAAAAAAAATGTATTCAAAGAATCCAGAAAGCATGATCCATTGTAAGAAATGAATATCAATCAATTAAAAACCAACCTAGGAATGAAATGTAAGAAGTCACCTAGGATAGTGAAACAATTATAATTACATTTTATATATTTAAGAAATGAATTATTGAACATATTAAGTACTCATAGTAAATATAAAAAAGGCCAAAGTACATTATATACATGTATGTATATATGTTCTAGTATGTATGTATGTATGTATGTTGTGTGTGTGTGTGTGTGTTTATTTTATGTGGGAATTGTTTTCTTCTTTTACCCTGTGGGTCCTGGTTCAAGCAGAGGTTGTCAAATTGTCAGCAGGTGCCTTTACCCAATGAGCCATCTCACTGACCCCCTTTATTGAGATTTGATTCATGTGCTACTTCCATGTATGTTATTCAGAATATAGAACAATAGCTTCTGGGGGCTGATAAGCCATCCTTTTATGTATACACACTGGACTATCAGATGGAGACTGAGTGGAGGGCTAGATGCATTTATCCTTCCTCTCTGCTTTACTGAGGTTGCAATGTGACTGCTGCCTCAAGCTCTTGCTGCTGTTACTTCCTCTGCAATCGCATAATCTTGAACTTAGGTTGCTTTTGTCAGAGTATTTTATCACAACAGAAACTTCTGCATAATGTGGAAAGCTCACTGATACTAGTATATTCACAGGGTTGTGAATATACCATCATCACAATGTTTATAATTAAAAAAAAAATCCTTCCCCA
>NW_008347579.1:1215394-1252295 GCF_000622305.1 Nannospalax galili | reverse complement strand
CTTCAACTCCCCCCTCCTCCTCCTCCTCTTCCTCTTCCTCTTCTTCTTAAATCTGTCTATGCTTGTGCTTATAAGTGGGATATACGATATAGAGTTTTTTGACTGACTTATTTTATATTGCATAATATTTTCAAGCTTATTCACGTGGTCACATGGTAGCAATAACTCATTTCTTTTTTGCCAAGTAATGTTTCATTATAGAGATTACCTCATTTTGTTTATTTGTTTAGCTTTAATGAACATTTGAGGGTTTTACTTTTTGTCTATTTGGAGAATTTCTATAAATGTTTATGTGGAAGTATATAACTGGATCTGTTTTTATTTCTCTAAGACTATAATTTCCTGGTCATATAGTAACTTATATTTAACTTTATGAGGAACTTCCAGACTTGTTTAAATCTACTGTGTTATTTTACAGTAGTTGTGGATGAGGGGCTCTGAATACTTTCCATCCTTACCAGCACTGTTTGCGTCCTATCATAATATGAATTGATAACTCGTTTTAGATTTTATTTGTGTTCCTTTGATGGATTGAATTTTTTGGGGGGTATCTGTATCCAGATCCGTTGTTTATTTGGCATGATTTTCCTTTTGGTAATTAACTTTGAAAGTATTTTTTATAGTCTGAAAACAAAAATACTTTGTCAAGATAAATTGCAAACATTTCCTCTGAGTCTGTGGCTGCCTTATTTTTTTGACAGTGCCTTTCAAAACAAAACTTCTTAATTTTAAGAAAACTCCCTCTTCCTAGTTTCTTACGTTTTTGGTTAGTAGAGAAACTGTTGCCCAATCTCTGATCTCATTCTTTTCAACTGTATTTTCCCTAAGCAGTTTTATGAATTTCCTTTTATATTTAGGACTTTGATCCTTTTTTTTTTTAGTTATTTTTTGTGTGTGTTGTAAAATAGGCCTCCAATTTAATTCTGTTGTATGTGGATGTTCAATTGTCCTAGCACTGCTTGTTGAAATGACTGCTCTTCCCCATTTTATGTATTCATTTTGCATACTTAATCTGTATAAATTGAATTTGGTCTCTTTTATACATTAAAATCTTTTCCTTCTTATGTTCATAATTTATGTTGTATTCTTGAAGATAGGAGCCATACTATTGATAATTGTTTTAAAAAATACTTCATTAAAAGGCTGGGTGATAGTGCTGGGTGGTGCATACCTTCAATCCCAGCACTTGGGAGGTAGAGGCAGGCAGATCTCTGTGAGTTCTAGGCCCCCTGGTCTACATAGTGAGTTCTTGGCCAGCCAGAGCTACCTGCTGAGACCCTGCCTTTGAAAAAAAAAAGAAAACAAAAAGTTTTTCTTATAATATCAATGTTATATGCCATTTATTTTTGATTTTGGGGTGCTAAGCATAGGACCCAGGGCCTTGGACAAGTACTTTACCACTAATTAAATCTATCACTTTATTTTTATTTATTTATTTATTTATTTTTATTTTCAGAGATTCTTGATAAGTTACACGGACTGCCCTTGAATTCACTCAAGCCCAAGAAGGGCTTGACTTTGTGATCCTTCTGCCTTAGCTTCCAGAATAGTTGAAATTACAGGTTTCTGCCAGCAGACCTGGCTTATGTGCCATTTCTTTTTGTTGTATTTTTTCAGTTGATTATGTATCAGCTTTTCATTATATTATTATTATGATTGAATTATTGATTGATTGATTGATTGATGATTAATTGATTTTTTGAGTCTTTTTTGAGACAGGGTCTTGCTGCAGTCCAGCTGTCCTGGAATTCACTATGTAGACAAGGCTGGCCTTGAACTCACAGAGATCCACCTGCCTCTGCCTCCTGAGTGCTGGGATTAAAGGCGTGTGCCACCTCGCCCGGCCAGCATGATCATTTTTACTGTATGATGGACATTGTGAAGTTTTGTAGTGTAACATTTGATTTTCCTGTTTTTATAGTGTACTTTGTTTTGGTGTGCAGTTATGTTATATAAGCTCCATGCACGTTAAAAAGTTGCTTTTAAGATTTGTTTTATTACATACTACATGGCAATTTTAAGTCCAGTGTTTAGTTCCCTTACAAAGGCAGCATCTTTCGGTAGCCTCTATACCATACACTGAAGAAAGAGGATTTTTAGTCTGATGAGTGATAATATACACTATTTCCATTGTGATGGGACTGTGGCATTGTTTGACTTACTGTTTTCTTTGAGTTTTCTCTAACTTACTGGTGTCTAACAACACTTTGTTCATTTCGTTATTTAAGATTCAGAGTTGCTGGGTGCAGTTCTATCTTCTTTAGTATTTTTCCCTATAAATTCTAGCCACCACTACCACCACCATCATCACCATCACTGCATCCCTGACCTTGGGTATTTTTCTTCCTTAACTAAACAAAATATCTAGCCTCAGTTTGGATTTCAGTTCCCTGGCTGCAGCAAGCCCACCTGAAGGCAGCAAGCTAGAGCAGGCGGATCTGCACCCTTTCCCTTAGGGTTTTGTTTTTGCTGCTAGTTACAGTTCAAGTAGTTGCTGGTTCACATACCTGGCTTTGTTTTCTTTTTTGTAACTAGAGATGGTTTCAGTGTGGCTAATCCATCATGGGCTTTACTGGCTGTCCTCCGTATATATATTTTTATTTCCAGTACCTCTTTGGGTATAGCATTTGGGCCTTCTTTTTATAGTTCTTTGAAGGCTGACAATTTTTTAAACATCAGTATCTAGTCAATTTTCAACTAACTAGTGTAATACTACTATTGAGGTTATGCTGTGATCATAGTATTTGTTTTTAACTTTTCTGTGCTTATACCTTTTTGAGCTTTTACGGATTAATTGTATATTTTAAGCTCCATTTGTTAAAGTCACCTTTACTGGATGTTCAGCATTACTTCTTTTGTGTTATTTTTAGTGACTGCTGTAGTGTGTAGTAACCATCTTTATCTTATGACAGCCTGCTTTGAGTCAGTTCTGTAGTCTACTCATGTGTGAACTAGGAGTGCACAGCAGTGTCATGTCATCCTCTCCATTCCAGTGTTGATAATCACTGCATATATTTTACTTTTACCCATATTACCTATGGGTGAAATATATACAATATATGCTTTAAATGGGGATTTTATGTGCAAATCATGATAATTAAAAATTAATTTTTCTGCATATTGATTACAATATTCATTTTTTCTATGTATGTTAATTCCCTTCTGCTTGTTATCTTTAGACATGCTGATTTTGTCAATGTTGACCACAAATCTTATCTTTCATGTATTTGAGAAAGTTGTTATTGTATATATATGTGTGTGTGTCTTTATATTAGAAAGCCTTTTTTTTTTTTTCTTTCTGGAAATAGCACCCTAAACTGAGAGACAGTCTTTTGATCACTTGAGATGGTGCTTTCCTTGTCTTCTGGTTTCTACTGTTTCTTTTGAGATTTCTTCCAGCTGTATTATTTCTCTTTGGGAAGCAATGCCTTTTCAACCCTCTGATTTTTTTTCCTTGTTTTAGAATTTTGTAGTTTTAGTATATTGTAATTTTGTATAGTATATTTTGTAATTTTACTTATATTTGAGTTTTAGTTTTACTGATTGTGAATAGTTGGCTTATTGAACTTGTAGCTTGATTTCTTTTCTCATTTTTTGAAATTCTCCACAATTATCTTTTTAAATATGGTCTCTTCCATTGTGTCATTTGCCCTTTGTATCTTGGAGTTTATTTCACGTATAACTTGCGTCTTGCGATGTGCCTACTTTTTTCTATTGCCAATTCTGTATTTTAATCTTGCATCTCTTTTGATGTACATTTCGGTTGACTGATTCTTTACTCACATATTTATAATTTGATTTTAAACTTGTTTTCTATTCTTTATTAGTATTTAGTATAGACTCTCATGATTTACTTTATCAAGGAAGTTAATCCATGATGCCCGGTATCATTAGTTATATTGGATTCAGCTGGGCATTTCTCTCACTCTCATGGCTTCTCATAGGACTACAGTTATATTCAGATTAACTGTTCTCTGAAGGCCAAGATTCCACAGTGGTGGTTTGAACCTGATGTTGGTCAAAGAGTCTATAGCAGGAAAGACTCAACTCCGCTGTTCCAATAGTACAGGCGGCTTCTATCTATGACATTTTTAGAATATATTATAAGAAGAAGACAGACTTAGGCTTGGAACTTTTATAGCATCGCTTCTGCATTTCTTTTGTCTGAGAATATCAAAATGCCAGTAGAATAGCCATTCAAAATATTTTACTTTTTACAATGGAGCAAGGGTAAAGTAATATATAATAAAATGTGTTTGGATAGAGATTGTACTCACGTTATAGAGATGGGACAATCTTGCCTCAGCTATTTTTTTGACTTATTTGTGCCATAGAATTCACCATTAGGAGCTGTAGAAGTCAGGATTTCTTAGTGTAATATAAATCTACAACTACCATCATCTAGTTTTAGAGCATTTTAATCACCACAAAACTAAGCTACATACCATTTAAGAGTTATTTTCTATTTCTCCTTTCTTTTTTATTTATTAAAACTTTGATTTTTATTTTATGTATATGAGTGTTTGCCTGCAAGTAAGTAAGTGCAGTTCCCATGAAGGCCAGAAGAGGATATCGGATTCCCTGGAACTGGAGTTACAGATCATTGTTAGCTACCATGTGGGTGCTGGGAACTGAACCCAGGTCCTCTTCAAGAGCAGCCAGTGCTCTTAACTTCTGAGCCATCTCTCAGGTTCCCTTACTTTCTTTCACTATGTTTTTTCTATTTCTAGATATATTGTTTACACAAGATCTTATGATATATGACGTTTGATTTTTTTTTCAATTTATTGACATGCTTATTATGTACTTAAAAGCTATCAATTCACTGAATTCCCACTGTACCTATTTGGGATGGGTCTTATTTTTGTCCCTGTTGTTAGACAACTTATCTAACGCCACTGAGCTAAAGAGTAGCAAAGCTGGAATTCATACCAAAGTTGTCAAGCTACAGAGCCCTGCTGTAACTTACATACTGACTTAGAAAGGCAACATATTCTAGGAAGTTCTTGTCCTGCCTCGCTGCCATGAGTATTAGCTCCATCAAGTGGGAGGAATCGTCACATTGTCAGCATCATAGCAATAATGGCCATTACTGTCATACCACAAAAATCAGATATGAATATTAATGTATGTATTCTATGAAGACAGAGACAGAGAAATAGAGATACATAGAGATTGAGTAAATTCCTCATCTATCACCCATGAGATGGAGAAATCTATGATTACATTGATCACTCTGTTTGTGATCATCTATCTAAATATGGATTGCCTCCTGGATAGTAACTGAAATCAAGGGAAAGCATTGGGAAAAGGGATTTATAGCTTCTCAGTGGTTTTTTTTTTTTTCATTTTTTAAAGAACACTTAAAATTCTCTGACTTTAAAAAATTGTGTTTGTTTATTTTATACAGAACATCTTAATGAATCTTAATCATCTTTATATCTCCATCCCCACTGACACCCTCCTGTAGTCCCTTCCCAATCGAATTCATACATTCTGTCATTTGTGTTAAGACCTACTGTTTCAAGTTAGTGTTCCCAGATGTTCCTCCGTGCAAGTTCATCTACTGAGGTCTAGTCAGCTTATCTAGAGTCCCTCGCTTTAGGAAGATCAGCTCTTCCTCACCTAGTAATAATAAATTGCCAATATTTCTTCAGCTAAGATTGGGGTCTGCTGTCCATTTTCCTATTTTTATGCTGTTTTTTTTTTTTTTTTTTTGTCTGCTTGAGTTTCCATGGGACTTGTGTAGGCTGACATCATTGCTGTAGATTCATATAAGCATATGGTCATGCACCGCCTCCCTGGCTCTTAAAATCTTTCCACTCCCTCTTTCGCAATGCTCCCTGAGCCCTGGGTCAGTGAAGTTTAATATAGGAATCCTGTCTAAGGACCAGCATTCTGCAGACTCTATGCCTTGGCCATTTGTGACCTTTTGTGTTACTGGCCGTCTGTTGCTTCATTAATGAGAACTGAGGGATTCATTAGTGTTTTCTTAACTCCTGATCTAGGTTCTGTGAGTCTTAGTTTTAGAGGTTGCATTGTAGGTATGTCAATTAGTCCTGGGCAATTCATAGACAAGGTTTGTGTGTGACTATTTGTAGTACTTGGTAATAGTTTCTGGAGCTAAAGAAGCTTCTTTGATGAATGGTGACTGGGAAATTTGTCTGTAAATATAAGGATACATGTTTTGCATGTAGTTAAAAGTTACATTAGTCTAGGGATGTGACATTCTTGGGGTTTTCTCTAACATCTGTTACCTCTCCAGCCATGTGTATTTGGTTATGTATACAGTATTACACTTGAGTTTCCTCCCACTGAGTAGGCTTTTAGTCCAATTAGGTAGTGTTGATTGCCCCCAAGATAAAAATGCAACTACTGCACCAATGTCTTATGCTGTGCCGGTCATTGATGTGATTATTTGATCTTTAAGCTGGTGTTGGACCATCAATTGATGTTTTCCCTGTGCACTCCAAATCTATGAGAGCTAGCTTTCAGGGGAAGTGACTTACAGGTCAGTTCCAGGTCCATTGCTCCAAATCCTGTGTCCAAAGTATCTTCTGTCTTCAGTAGTCGAGTCTTACCTTCATGTTCTGTGCAGCAATCAAGGGCTGTGGCAATGGCTTGTGTAATTGTGGGAGTCTCTTGGACCACCGTAGCCAAGAACTCAAAGTTTTCTCTTGTCTGGCACTGTTTCTTATTATGTAGCTTTTAGCTCTACACATGGACTCATGTAGCGCTATTGTATGTATAATTTGTTATTAGGTTGTTGGACTACTATGATTAGCTCTGTTTTTTTTTTTTTAAAGCTAGCTAGGCATTATTAATCTCACCTCTCTCTGTCTAACGCTTCCACCATGGCTTCTCCATTTAAGGTATCCCCATTTTCACCATTTCTCCCTTGGTAATACCAGTCTCCTATGGTCTAACCTCTCTTGAGCTCCTTCTTTCCTTTATCCCCAGTGTTCCTTGTATAACTTTCCCTTCTTCTATTCCATTTAAATACCCCCATTTTTATCCATTTCTCCTTTAGCAACACCTGCCTCCTACTCGTCTTTCTCAGAATCTTTCTTTCCCTTTCCCTCCCTGGTTTCTTTTCATTATCCTGGTTCCTGCAGTTATATCTGGATACATACATATAAGGATTTAGTGCTAGGATCCATACATGAGGGAGAACATGTGTCGTTTGTTTTTCTGAGTCTGTGTTACTTCAATTACTATATAGACCCATAGATCAATGGAGCATCATTGAAGACCCAAACATGAGTACATGCAGTTTCAGCCACCTGATATTTGACAAAAGGGTGTATAACATTCATTGGAGGAAAGACAGCATCTTCAGCAAATGGTGCTGTAAAAACTGGATCTCTGCCTGTAGAAGAATGAACCTAGACCCTTATCTTTTCACCTTGCACAAAAGTCAATTCCAAATGGATCAAAGACCTCAATGTGAAACCTGAAACTCTTAGATGGAAACATTGGCGATAACCTACAAGATATAGATGTAGGCAAGGCCTTTCTAAAACAAACATCAGTTACGCAGGAATTACGGTCAAGAATCAATAAGCGGGACCCCATTAAACTAAAAAAAGCTTCTGTATAGCAAAAGAAAAAATCAAGAAAGTTTTTTCCCCAAAGAGTGGGAAAAAATATTTACCACTAGCACATCTGACAGAGGATTAATATACAGAATATATAAAGAACTCAAAAAACAAAGAATCAAAAAGTAAATGACCCAATTAAAAGATGGGCAAAGGGGCTGGAGAGATGGCTCAGCACTTTGGAACACTGACTGTTCTTGCACAAGATCTGGATTTGAATCCCAGCACCCACATGGCAGCTAACTGCCCATAACTCCAGTTCCAGGGGGATCCGACAGCCTCTTCTGTCTTCCTCAGGCATTGCTTGACATGGGTGCACTTACCTACATGCAGGCATTACACTCATACGCATTAAAAAAAAATTTTTTTTTAAAAAGATGGGCTAAGGATCTGAACAGTGAGTTCTCAAAAAAGAAAGAAAGATGGCTAAGAAACATTTTAAAAGGTGTTTAGCATCTTTAGAAATTAGGGAAATGCAAATTAAATCACTTTAAGATTTCATCGTACCCCAGTCAGACTGGCCAAAACTAGCCAAGATCAAGAGAACAAATGATACCAAATGCTGGAGAGAATGTGGAGAAAGGGAAAGGCTCATCCACTACTGGTGGGATTGCAAACTTGTGCAACCTCTATGGAAAGCATTATGGAGAACTCTTTAAAAAATAAAAATGAACCTACCATATGACCTGGTTATACCACTCCTTGGCATATACCCAAAGGACTCATCCTATTAAAGAGATATTTGTACAACCATGTTTGTTGCTGCTTTTTTCACAATAACTAAGAGATGGAAGCAACTCGTGTCCCTCAACTGACGAGTAGATAATGAAAATGTGGTTCATTTACACAATAGAGTTCTACTCAGCGTTAAAGAAAGACAAAATCATTAAATTTGAAGGTTATTGGATGGAACTAGAAACTGTTAGGCTTTTGGTTAACACTTTAAAGCATGAATATGAAAAAATATCTCTCTGAAATCTTCCAAAGTCAACAATCCATTTGATTCACCGAAAATGGAACACATTGCAAAGGTTGTATAAAGGGTGAATATGTTTATAAAGTAACTATTAGACACTAAATAAACACACAAATAATTGTTTCCATCATACTATGTAAGATTTCAAAACCCTCAATAATAGTCACTGAATTCATATTATTCAAATTCAAATTTTAATACATATGAAATTATTTCAGTATTTAAAAATTTGTATTTTCATTTTTCACTATTAAAACAAAAACATGCATTTATATTTTATATATAGTAGTGTATGTATCCATTACTATGATTATATTCTTAATGGTTTTTATACTAATAGGTAAAATTTATTGAGCCTTGGTGTCCTAGTCACTGGAATCTTTTTATACATTATTTCAATGTAATTTGCATAACTTGTGAAGGGTGACACATAATTATATCCATTTTATAGAGGGAGAAATCAAATGTCTGAAAAGTTGAATTATTTCGTCAGTATTTTCAGTGTGATTGGAAAATGTTCCAGGATTCAGGTTGAATTCTGTCTGACTCATAAGATCTAGATATTATACTGTCTTAGAAGGCATAAGAGAATGATTTGATCAGTTTCTCTTAAAACAATTTTTTTCTGTAAACCCACAATGACTATTAAAAAAGTTAAAGAAGAAACCTCAAATAACACTTTATATGTCAATGAATTAATATTCTTAATGTGAAGGAATCCTTACAAATCAATTCATTAAAAAAACATAAGAGGGGCTAGAGAGATACCTCAGCTCTTAAGAGAACTGACTCTTCTCCCAGAGGACCTGAGTACAGTTCTCATCACCCACGTGGTAGTTATTAACCATCCTTATGTCCAGTTCCAGGGGATCCATCCCCTTCTGTCCTCTGGGCATTGCATACATAGATGCACTTACAGACATGTAGGCAAAACATGCACACACATTAAAAAAAATAAAGATAATAAAAGCAAAATAAGAAAACAAAAAAGTTAAATTGAAAAATACAGACATAGAAAGTGTTCTCAATTCTAACAAAGAATGTACATCATATGAGTTGTCATTTACAATATATATAGTATATAATTAATTTGTCTCATCAAAGATTTCAAAGCTCTTTATAACTAGTACCGTTAAGATATGAATGGCTGTTTATACAAAATTATAACAGTACATGAAATCACCATAAATATAACAGAAACATACGATTTACTAGGATGTAGTTTACAGTTTTAGCAACTCAGTTAAAAATATGCTTCATGTGAAAAAATAGAATATATCATGCACACAGCATCCTCCCAATTTTTAGAGAAGAAAGAATATTTTTTAACCTTCATGGGAAAAAATAGAATATACCATATACACAGCATTCTAGCAAGTTTTTGAGAAGAAAGTGTTTTCTTTAAGCACAGTTCAGGAAAATTCTATGCTAAAATGTCAGGCATGATTCCTTATTTTGGAATACATGGAATTATAAGTAATTTTTTTAAATTTTTATTGAATTTTTGTGTATTTAATACAAAACATCTTAATCATCTTTTAAAATTTTTATTTTACTTTATTATTTTTATTTTATGTGTATGCATGTAATTGCCTGCATGTAGGTAACTGCACCCGTGTCGTGCAATGCCCATGGAGGACAGAAGAGACTGTCGGATCCCCCAGAACTGGAGTTACAGACAGTTGTTAGCTGGCATGTGGGTGCTGGGATTCGAACCGGGGTCTTCTGCAAGAACAGTCAGTGTTCTTATCCACTGAGCCATCTCTCCAGCCCCCTTAATCATCTTTATACCCCTTTCCCTATTGGTGCCCTCCCATAGCACCCCCCCAAGCTGGATTTCATGCATTTTTGTCATTTGTGCTAATTCCTATCACCAGTTAGTGTCCCCAGATGTCCCTCAGTGCAAGTTCATCCACTGAGGTCCAGTCAGCCTATCTAGAGTTCCTCTTTTTAAGAAAATCAGCTCTTTAGGGCTGGAGAGATGACTCAAAGGTTAAGAGCACTTGGGTTTGATTCCCAGCACCCACATGGCAGCTATCAACCATCCGTAACACCAGTTCCAGGGGATCTGATGCCATCTTTTGACCTCCGTAGGCATTGCACAACACAGCTGCACTTACGTACATTCAGGCAATATACTCATACACAATAAAAATAATAAATAATAAATCTGGGCGTGGTGGCCCACGCCTTTAATCCCAGCACTTGGAGGCAGAGGCAGGCGGATCTCTGTGAGTTCAAAGCCAGTCTGCTCTACATAGTGAGTTCCAGGATAGCTGGGGCTACAGGGGGATCCTGTCTCAAAAAGACCAAAAATTAAAATAAAATATTAAAGAAAAATCAGCTCTTCCTCACCCAGCAATAATCAGCTGCCAATAGTTCTTCAGCTAAGATTGGGGCTGCTCCCCATTTTCATCTGTCTTATGCTTTGTTTTTGTCTGCTTGAATTTGCATGAGTCTTATGCATCCTGACACTGTTGCTGTTCATACAAGTAAGGTCCCAGGAACCTGCAAGATTCTATTTCCATATGGTCAGGCACCTCCCTCCCGGGCTCTTACGTTCTTTTCACCCCCCTCTTCCAAAATGATCCCTACACCCGGGGTGGGTTGAATTTCATACAGGAGTCCTGTCCAAGGACCCGCACTCTGCAGATGCTTATTCTGTTCTCCTTGGCCATTTGTGTCCTTTTATGTTCGTGGCCCTCTGTTGCATTAGGAAGCTTCGTTAGTGAGAGTTGAGGGATACATTAGTTCTCTCTACCCCTTGTTCCACTAAGTTCCATGAGCTTTAGGTAAAGGGATTCCATTGTAGATGAGTCACTTGATGTTGGGCAGTTTACAGACAATCTCTATTGTGACCAGTTGTGGAACTCTGTATTAGGTGCCATCTGTTGCAAAACAAGCTTCTTTGATGAATGTTGACTGGCATACTTGTCTGTAAATGTAAGGATCCGTATTTAGCACATGGTAAGAAATTATATTTGTCTAGGGATATGATAGCCTTGGGGTTTTGTCTAAGATCTATGACCTCTCCAGCCATGTGTATATAGCTAGGTTTACAGTACCACACATGAGTTTCCTCCCATTGAGTGGACTTTAAGTCCAATTAAGTAGCTGTTGATTAGTCCCAAGACAAAAGTGTCAGTATGCCACAGTATATTTTGCTGTGCCAGTCATTGTTGTGGTTATAAACCTTAAAACTGGGGTTTTACCATCGATTGATATTCTCCCTTAGAAGCTTGTGTAGTGCTCTTCAAAACTATGAGAGCTAGTCTTCTGGGAGGTGACCTTTGATATTTAAAATTATCTCAGAATATATAATGTTTACAAAGTTCATCCTTGTAGTCTATGTCCGTTCTTTGTATATCTATATGATATTTATGCAGCACATTTAATTTTCATCAAGTAGTGGATATTTAGGTTATTTCCACTCATGATACTACAAATAGCACTGTAAACAGGATGTGCAGATTTTTATATTGGTGTATGTTTCCATTTCTCTTTTGATGTATCTAGTAGTGGAATGCTTGCATCATAAAAAAAACTCAATGTTTAATTTTTAAAGAACTGCCAGGCTTTCGTAGGGCTGCTGTGCCACTCTATATTCTCTGCAGCAGGGCATGAGGATTCCAGTATCTTTACATCCTTCCCCACAGTATTGTCTATGATTTCATTATTAATGAATTTATGGTGCTAATTTTTTTGATTTGTATTTTACATAAAACTGTTATGGTTTAGAGATGAGATTTCTCCCTTAAGGTTCATGTACCAAAGTCTTGGATCTACAGCTGGTAGACTCAGTTATGAAATGATTGGCTCGTGATGGCTCTGACTGGATTCATAAATTGATGCCTTTAATGGAAGGTGACTGGAATGGAGCCTGGTTTGAGGAAGTAGATCCTGAAGATGTGTGTGTCCTTGGGTTCTTACCTTGTCCCTGGCTACTCTCTCTTTCTGCTTCCTAGTCATCATTTGGTGAGCAGTTTGTTTCACCACATATTTTTCATGGCATGATACTCATTTTCATCACAGGAGGAGCAAGGTGAGCATCACCTGATAACTTTGCTCCTTGTAAATTTCTCTCTCTGTTATCTGTTACTGAGACAAAATTCTAACACAGCACTGTTGTGGTGAAGTGCTTCTTCTAAGTATGTGGTTTAGAGACAGGGTCTTATTGTACAGCTCAGGCTGGCTCAGGAACTTCCTATGTAGACCAGGATATCCTTTTAAAGAGCGCCTCCTGCCTCTTATTTTCACATATTTAATGGCCACTTATAGTGTATTTTTTGGATAATGCCCATTCAGTTGCTTTGACCTTACTATAATTGCGCTGTTTGCTCCTTAAACATTTATGTTTTTTTTGAGAATTTCATACATGTATACAGTATATCTTGATCATATTCACTCACTACTCCCTCACGATTCCTTCTTAACCATTCCTTCAAATTCCTGTCTTTTTTTTTTTTTTTTTTTTTTTTTTTTTTTTTGTGCATCATTGTGGGACCCTCCTTTGGAGCATGGACAAAGTACCAGAGACCTCACCCTTAAATAAAACTGCTTCTTCTTCTGTAGCAACCATCAACTTTCAGTAGCTCCTCAGCTAGGGGTGGAGGTTCAAGTGCTCACCCCCCATCTGTGCTGGAATGTTAACCAGCTTGATCTTGTGCAGGCAACCACAGCTGCTTCCAGTTCATGGGTGCAAGGAAACTGTTATGTCTAGATTTTTATTGTAGAATTTTAGCCACTACTATATAATATGGATACTAAGCCCTTACTACAGATATTTTTTGGATGCTTTCTTGATACTATCCCTTGAGACATGGAAGAATTTTAATTTTGTAGCTCTCTTGCATATTTTTTTCTTGGTTGCTTATTTGAGCATCATATCTGAGAAAGTGTTGACTAATTCAATCCATATAGACCTTTGCCTATATTTTCTTCTAATTTTATAATTTTAGCTCTTTTACTTAGATCTTTGATTCATTTGCATCAATCTTCATATTTGTATAATGTGAAGAACATTTCCACTTGCATTCTTTTACATGTGTATCTGAAGTTATTCCAGTACCAGTCATCAATAAGGCTATTCTTTCTAAATTTATTGGTTTTGATACACTTGTTGAAATTTGGTTGATGATACGTGTTTACTTTTGGACCTTCCATTTTATTACATTGATCTGTATTTTATGTTTACACCAGTACCACATTGTGTGATTATTATATGCTTATAGTAGGCTTTTAAATTGGGAAGTATCAGTCCTCAAAAGTTGTTTTTCTTTTTCAAGGTTGTTTTGGCTATCTGGGTCTTTTGTAATTCTCCTTTGGAATTGTATTCTAACATATGTTTGTTTAGCGATATAAAAAAATCCATTGGATTTTGCTGTTACCAAATTTTTAGATGGGTTATTAATATTATCTTTTAACCTGTGAGTATATATTTTATTATTTCTTTCAATGCTATTTTGTAATTCTCAGCGTATATATCCTGCATCTTATTAGTTAAATGTGTTCCCTAGTTTTCTACACTTCTGTGTCTTTTAAATTTGTTTTTTTTTTTTTCATGAGACATGGTCATCACACTTTCCCTTATTTCCATAAGCATGTTTTTGATGTTTTATTTTGAATATATTTAATATATTTCACTTGTTCTTTGTTTTAGTTATTGAGGTATCATTTGTAATATTTATTATTTTTATTGACTTTTCCTGATTCTTTATAGTATATTCTAATTTTTCATGATGGGATTTTACTGATTTTTCTTCTTTGTCAGAGATTGGCAAATCAAACCTGAAACCAAATCTAGTCTACTACCTAATTTTGTAAAGAAAGTTTGATTGAAGTATATGTACTTCAGTTATTTGAATGTTCTATTTGGTTGGTTTTGCACTACAGTGGCAGAGATGAATAGGTATGAAACAGAGTATATGATTCGCAAATCCTAATCTATTTACTGCCTACTCCTTTACAGTAAATAAAGTTTTATAATCCCTGTTCTGTGGTATATTCATATGATATGAGATGAAGAAATACTTCAAGAGTGCATTTAAAGCTACTTTTGTGAGGTCTGTCAGACTTTTTGCAGAGAATGTTACATTATTGTTTGATTTTAAGTTTCTTCATTATATAGACAGTGTAAATTTCAACCAACAAATATTCCTTGGAATAGTGTTTGAATTTTTACAAGCAACCTGTTCCCCTTTTTTACACATACTTCAATGGGTCTCAGGTTCTATTCTGCTTCTTTGGGCTTATCATATGTTTGAGTAATTGCTATGTTAGTAGAGGTGTAGGTGATGTTTTCATTTTGTAAATGTTCAGTTTAGCTTCCTTCCTTGACAATGGCAACAGGTGAATTTCCTGAATCTGCTTGGTTTTGGAACTCATGTATCCCAGTTCTTCCTTGTCTCCTCTCATAAAAAACACTGGTCATCCTCCTTTTTTTTTTTTTTTTTTTTTTTTTTTTTTTTGAAATCTTTCATTTTTTAGTGCCTTACAGTTTTCTTTTCTTTTGAGGTAGGGTATGTATTGAAAAATGTTTTGGGTGAATTTTTGCCCTGAATTTCTGTGTATATGTTTGGAATTTATTGAGAATGTCAAGAAGATATTTTTTATTGCTGCACATCTGCTTTAGAGAGCCCATATTTTCAAAACTAGTGGTTTATTTGCATATCAGATTATGAATTTGATGTTATGTTTTATTTTGATTTTTTTTTCTGTTTTGGTTTCCGTAAATAAAGAGCCATATGGGGGTAGATTTAAAGTGTAGGCAACATAGTATACATAGATTCTTTCTAGTTTTATTCATGTTCTACAAATAGGTTGATCGTAGATTTAAAAAAAAATTTTTATTGAGATTTTAAAATTTCATACAGTATTTCCCACTCATATCCAAACCCCTCCCCTATCCATGACCCCCCCCCGCCGCCCTCACTGAACCCTATGTACTCTGTCATACATGCTGAGTCTTACTCATTCAGGTGTTTCTACCCAAATGTCCTTCAGTGTAAATGCATCCATTGGAGTCTATAGTCAACCCATCCAGTGGTTGTATGTAAGTCATACACTCCCTCACCCAGCAGCAACCAGTCTCAAATAGTTCTCTGTGGGAGACAAGCTTGAGCCTAGGGTGAAAGTCTTATTGACAGTGCTAATGAGGCATCCTACCCTCTATTCTGTGATAGGACATTAAGTCTGTTATGCTAAGTCTGTTATACTAATAAGGTATCCTACTTGCTGTACTGTGATAGGGCGCTAAACCTGTTAGGCTAATAAGGCATCCTACTTGCTGTGCTGTGTTTGGACCACTATCCCTATATAAGCTTGTGCCTTCCTGCAATAAAGCAGACCTGTGTCACTGAACCTGGTTTCCTGTGTCTGAATGCGGCTCCGCTGACACAGTCTCCTCACCAGCCCTGGGGCCTGGACCAGACGACTGATCGGAGGAACTAAGAGAGCAGGAGAGCGGCCATAGCTGGAGGAGAGCAGCCACAGCTGACGACTACAGTTCTCAATCTAGTGCTGACCCGCCACCTATATCCCCCCCCCCCGGCTCTTGTTTAATTTAACTAATGTGGATCCTGCATTGGATGCCACTGCTGCCAAAGGTGCACATGAGCAAGACTCCGTTGGCCTGGAAGCCTTCACCTCATATGTTCATGAACCAGCCCTGGCTCTTACAGTCTTTCTGCCTCCTCTTCTGTAATGGTCCCTGAGCCATGGGTGGGTGAGGTTCCATATAGAAGTCCCATCCTACACTCTAGTCTCTCATTCTCCAGAATTTGACCAGTTGAGGCCTTCTGTGTGTAATGCACTCTGATGGACATGGAAGCCTCACTGGTGAGAGTTGAGGAGTGCATTAGCTCTCTCTCTACCCCTTATTCCGCTATGTTCCATGAGTCTTGGTTGAAGGAATTCAACTGTAGGTGTGTCACCTAGTACTGGGCATCTCCCAGCTGTATGTTTTCTATGCCTGACCAGATGTGCAACTCTGCGGTAGCCTCCATCTGTTGCAAAAAGAAGTTTCTTTGATGAGTTCTGTATGGCATGTTATTTGCTCTAAGGGCGGTCTCTTCTATCTCATGCTATGTTCCCTTCCAAGCAGCTCCTATGTATACAAATGCATTAATGTTCAGACACTCTGTGCTTTCTCATAGGGTTTCTAGGATATCGCTTTTCCCTCTAGGTTTCCCAGTCTCCCGAGAGTCACTCATCTCTACTCTTTTTTTTCTCCCAGCCAGCCTCTTTCCTCCCTTCCTTTCTAGTCACAATGCCCCCATTATTCCCACTCTCCCCCAAATACCTCCCATATCCCGCCATCTTTCTGTTCCTGACTTCCCTCCCTCCCCAACACCATGGTCCCTTGCATGTCCCTCCCTCCTCTCCCCCCTGCCAGTTACTCAGTTTTTCCACCTCCCTCAGGTAGCATCTGTTCCCTACTATCTCCCTTTCAGGGTTGTTTCTTTTCCTTTACCTCCATGTATCCTTTGCCTTTACCTGGCTCCTGGTGTTACTTCAGAACTTATATACTCACATGTAAGGGATTGAAGCTGCAGTCCACAAATGAGGGAAAACATTTGTCACTTGCTTTTCTGCGTTTGTGTTACTTCACTTAATCTAACACTCTCTAGTCCCTTCCATTTACCTGCAAATTTCATAATTTCGTCTTTTTTTTTTTTTTTACTGCTGAGTAGAACTCCATTGAGTAGATGTACCACATTTTCATTAACCACTTGTCATATGTACTACTTGCTACTTTAGCTGGCTATGTATTTGTAGTCTTTAAAAACTCATATAGTCTAGTGCTGGTGGCACATGGTCTTGCTCTTTTGCCAGGGCTGATAGTCAAGTCACTCTGTAGCCCAGGCAGGAGGACCAGAGGTTCAAGGCCAGCCTGAGAAACTTAGTGGAGCCTTGCCTCAAAATACAAAGTGAAAAGAGTGCTGGGCGATATAGGCCAGTGATAGTGTTTATCTAGCATATGTGAGGCCCTAGGTTTTATCATTAGTACTGACAACAACCCCCCACCCCACCCTACCCCATGCAATATGTTCATGGATCAATGAGCATAGGTATAAGAAGCACGGATGGCATTGCCTGAATAGTGGCTTTTCTGGATGAAATGAGTGTTCATCTAAAAGCTAGCTGCTATCTTAATATAATAAATAAATGTCTGTAGGGGTGATGATGATGGTATTTGAGAAGGCAGTTACCAAACTATTTTTGTTTGTGTAGCTATTACCATACTCAAATACCTGCTATTTCAGGTACATGTCCTTGTTATTTCAGTAGCAATCTGTATAAGAAGTATGTTAGATGGGAGAATTCAGTCACATCATACCATTTTTTGCCTCAGATCAGAACTGATCATGTTCCCATATATGAACTTTGATTTAAAATTTTTGGATTCAGATATATTACATTAGCATATTAATATGCATTATGTTTAATGCAATATATAGAATTTAAGTATAACTTATACTTAATGCAATATGTAGGTTTTATCTTTAAAGAAATAAAAATGAACATATTATATTAGCATATTAATATACATTATGTTTAATGTAATACATAGAATTTAAGTATATCTATGCTTAATGCAATATGTAGGTTGTATCTTTGAAGAAATAAAAATGAACTCATACTTTAAATTTGATTTCGTGTCCTTCACATTCAATATAATTGGTTCTACTTTATTTTACTAGTAACTTATTTTCTTGTAATAAAGGTCCGCTGCCAAATAATGTTCCATATTTATTATTTGTTAAGTGTACATATGTTTATGATGTATTAATATGTTACCATCTTTTATCAAAGATGTATTATCTAATCTTTATGCAGTTTAATTGATAAAGCAGTTAGAGGAATCTTTAAAGAATCTTTGAGTGTATTAAGAATATTCCCTACTTGCCTATAAATTTTATGCTTCATGTTGTCTCTAACTCCTATATTTTATAGAGAATGAGGTCAAATATCAGCTGATTATTTGATTCACTTTTTGTCTTGCATCAATACTTTGAGCCAAATGTATAATACATTAAAAAATATTGGAAAATGCTGTTTGGACTTTGTCAGATCAGATTGAAAATGCATCCTGTTCTGATAGCTGTTTGCTTACTGTTGTTATTTAGTTGTTTATGATGCTTTCTTCTTTTCTTTAGCTTGCCAATGTAATGGACATAGCACTTGCATCAATAATAATGTCTGTGAACAGTGCAAGAATCTCACCACCGGAAAACAGTGTCAGGATTGCATGCCCGGATATTATGGAGATCCAACCAATGGAGGACAATGTACAGGTAAATGCCTTTATTTTACTTTAATGTATTTTTGCTAATGAAAAGAAAAATGAGAAATTGTGGGTGCCTCTTTTGGGAAATATAAACCTAAAAGTGTTTTTCCATTTAGCTAATACTTTTCAGTGATAATATAAATTAAGAATCTTTGAGCCATAAAAATACTGTGATATGCTTATGTAAAAATACTACTTTTTAACTTCAAAATGAATGTGTATTTATTACAATAAATTTATTAAATGCAGAAAAGTAAAAATATCTAATCTCATTATTAAAAATTGCTGATAGTTTTTTTGATAGTAGATTATTGACTTTTGAAATAAGAAATACTACAGAAAGATGCCTTCTATCAGGTAGGATTTATTTTTGGACAGACTGAGAACACAGTGTAATGTTTAAGAGAATGGATCTGGACTCACTCCTGCTCTAAAATTTCAATTCTGTCACTGTAACAATGAAGGACAATATTGAGTAATTAGCCTCTCAGTCCCTCATTTCCTCATATGTAAAAGACTATGATGATTCCACATTAGATTGCTTTAGGGATGAAAGGAGATTTCATGCAGGCTAGGCATTAGAAACTGAAGCACATACAGTGAGCACTTTGAGTGCTGGCTGTGACTTCACAGTTTGTCCCCCTGGGCCCTCTTCTCTACCCTGCTATTCTTTTCCTATTTTAAAAACTATTTTAGACTTTTCTTGTAAATATCCTTTTGAAGTAGAATTTTATTATAATCTTTATGTCTAGATTGGACTGATCTATTTACATTTTTAAAATCTTTCTGTCAGTGGAATTACCTATATAGCATACACACGCACATGCGCACACACAAATATAATATATGAATATAATGTTTTGATTAAATCCACCCTCCACTCCCTCGCCTTCAGCTCCTCCCAATTTTTTCTCCCCTCTTTCTTTTCTCGAATTCATGTGCAATTATTTAAACCTATCAGGTCCACTCTGTGCTGCTAGTATGTACATGAGTACAGGGTCTTCCCTAGAACCTGGGTAGCCTATTAGGTTGCATCTGAAGAAAACTGACTCTCCCTTCACCAGCAGCAATCAATTTCTAATATCTCTTCAGCTATGTGGGTCTTTGCAACTTCCTTCCCACCCACGCTGGAATTTTGACTGTCTGGCCCTTGTGCAGGTTTTGTGCACATTGTAATATCCACTGTGATTTTGTGTGTGTGCAGTGTCCCTTTCATGATTGGAAACCACTGTTTTACAGAAGTCCTCTACTACCTTTGGCTCTTACAATAATTATGATCTCTCTTCTGCAATGATCTTTGGGCCTTGTGAGGAAGGGGTGTGATATAGGTATTCTTTTTAGGGCTGAGCAGTTTAGAGTCTCTTGTTTTTGGCACTTTGACCAGCGATGAGCATCTATATTAATCACCATTTACTACAAAAAGAAGCTTCTCTAATGAAGATTGAGAGCTGTACTGATCTGTTGGTATCACGATAAACATTTAGAATGTAGTTTAACACTAAGTCTATTTAGCTAAATAATGGTAGTGAGTTCTCCCCTAATGTCTATGACCTGCCCAGCTAGGGCTTCTTGGCCTAGTTCTTAGCATCACAAAGTGGTTGGTTTCTTCTAACACATTTCTGCTACTATTGCACCAATAGGTGTGTCTTACCAGGCTGGTCATTCTTTCAGCTTGCAGGGAGGTAGGTAAAACTGTTAGCCTTACTTTCCGCCCTCAGTATATTGCACATAGCATCTTCTGACATTATGAAAGCTAGTCAGTAGGGATTAAGCTTTCAGATCAATATCAGTTGATTTCCTCATGTCCTATTATGCAAATACAGTATATGGTGTCTTCAGCAGTAGAGTCTTGCCATTAAGTTCTGGAGGGTAACCAACAGCAGTTTTCCCTACTTTTTGAGAAAACAATGTTCAGAGAAAATGAAAACCTATGATAAATGTCTTCAAAATGAGAGTATTTATGTTTTTAAGAGAAAGCAAAAAACCCTGAGTGAGTAGGTGAGGAGGAGTATAGGTTTGGAGAGGCCAGGTAGCATGAAAGAACATTGAGCCTTGTGGGAAATTGTAAGAACTTTGGCATGCTCTCTAAGTAGGGGAACCACTGAGTTTTGAGTGAAGGAGTGACATAATGTAACTTATATTTTAAAAGGACTATTTTGGCTACTGTTTTCAAAGTAAACACTTAATAGCTAAAGGTACAATAGAAAAGTGAGTAGGAAGGTTACTGTAGTAATATGGGTAAGAGATGATGGAGGGTTAGACCAGGGTGGTAAGAGAGTGGCTAGATTTTGGCAATGTATTTTGTAGGGTAAAAAAAATCCCTAGTGAATTTGATGTGAGATGTAGAAGAAAGGCATTAAACTTGCCTGCAACCAGAACAGATGGAGATATTGTCTGTTGTGTCTCATTTGCCAATTGGATGTCAGAGTGGAGATGCTGAGTAGATAGTGGGAGGAAAGGGTGGAAGTTCTGGACGAGCACTGAGGTAGAAGTTTTCAGTATGTATGACCTGAAAAGCTAGGATACTGGTGTGATCAAGGGAATCAGTGGAGGAAGAGAAGACCAAAGACTGGGTCCTTGAGTGGGGTGGCGGTGCAGGGGAGGGGGGAGAACTTGGAAAAGCAGTCAGAAGGAATAGCAAAACTAGAAAAACAGCTGTGGGAATTTAGACACCACAAAGAGTCTCGATTCCTTAAGAATTATTGCCATGGGGATAGGTTATCCTGCTCTTACCCTGCTGTTTTTATCAGTTTATTCACTGGTGGGTATTAACATTCTTTCAAACTTTTGGCTATGAATAGTGCTGCACTAAGCATAATGGGGTTTTTGTTTGAATGGTTCTTATCAGGGTTTTTATTGTATATAAACCTAAGAGTGGTATTGCTGGGCCATACACTAGCTCTATGTTTTTGTTTTTAAAATACTATCATGTTATTTTTCAGTAAAGACTACCATTTTATATATTGCTACTCTCAGTGTAGGAAATTGTAATTTCTCCTTATCCTCACTAATGTGCTATTTTCCTTTCCTGTTTTTAAAAAATAAATTTTAACCATCATATTGGGCACAAAATCTTAGTTCATGATAGTCTTGATTTCCATTTTCTCATAATGAATAAATGATGGCTATCTTTTCATGTGTGATCTTGCTGTTGTGCATTTAGAGAAATATCTATTCAAATCCTTTGCTTACTAATGAGACTTGCCTTTGTTTTAAATTGTGACAAAACACTATCACATGAAATTTATTATTGACTCTCCTAAATGTATGTTTCAAAGTTAACTGCATTTATAGTATTGTACAAACATTGTCACCTTCTTGAAAAATATTTTTCCTTCTTGCAAATTGAACATCTATGTCTGATAAACATGACTCCCCATTTACTCCAACTTCTCTCAGCCTTTGGCAACCACCGCATGTCTCTGGATTTGACTAAGTACTTCGTATTAATAGCATTATGTTTTTGTTATTTTGTGACTAGCCTATTTCTCTACCTGTAATATCTTGAAAAAATTTTTTGATTTATTTATTTTTATTTTATGTGTATGAGTATTACTCCTGCACGTATGCAGATGCACCCATGTCGTGCAATGCCTGCGGAAGACAGAAGAGGACTTCCAATCCCTTGGAACTGGAGTTACAGAGTGTTGTTACCAACCATGTTGGTTCTGGGAACTGAACCTGGGTCTTCTATAAGAGCAGTCAGTGCTCTTACTCATCTCTCCAGCCCCCTTAGTGTAATATCTTTGAGGTCCATTCAAGATGTAGCATGTGTCAGAACATCCTTTTGGGGGGGGTCTTTTTGAGACAGGGTCTCCCTGTAGCTGCAGCTGGCCTAGATTCGCTATGGAGACAAGGCTGGCTTCGAACTCACAGAGATTGCCTGCCTCTGCTTCCCGAATGCTGGGACTAAAGGCGTGTATCATCACACCTGGCCAGAACACCTTTTTTTTTTTTGGTCTTTTTGAGACACGTCTCCCTGTAGCCGGAGCTGTCCTGGAACTCACTATGTAGACCAGGCTGGCCTTGAACTCACAGAGATCCGCTTGCCTCTGCCTCCCAGGTGCTGGGACTACAGGCGTGTGCTACCATGCCCTGATAGAACATCTTTTTTAAATAAATTTATAAAATTTAGAAAAAAATTTATTACCTTTTTTTTTCCATTTTTAGTTCTCCTGATTGAGAAAAGTTTATCTTCACTAGTAAATAAATTTATTAAAATTCAGAGTTCATGAAATATTAAGAAACAGAAGGAAATCATAAATAGATTTATATATAAACTGTTACTTTAAATATAATACAACTTTGTGTATTACTTTTAAAAACTTAACCTATTAAGGTAGTCTTACATTGTTGTTAGTGTTGTGTAAATGCACTTTGGGATTTTTAAAACTTTGATTTTTAGATAGTAGCATTTATGGCTAGATGGTGACCAATGGGTTCTCCTCCTTGTCCCAGTTTAGAGAAGATGACAAACAGTCAGCAGGTTCTACCTAGCTCACCAGGGGTGTCTTTCCTAGGAAGGAAAGATGGCAAAGGAGTCAGATCACATGAATATCGATGAGTTATGATTCTATTTTCATCTGACTCAGTATCTTACATTTTTCAATTCATTCTTTTGAGTATCATGTTTTTAAATTTTCAGGTATTTGTGAACATTTCAATTTTCATCCATTTATTGATTTCTAGTTTTGTACCATTTTGGTCAAAAAATAACATGATATAAATGAAATTTATTAAAATTTTCACACTTGTGTTGCCTAAAATGTGCTGTGTTTTAGAAAGGTTCTGCCTTTGCATGTGGGAAATGCATATTCATTCTGGCTGTTGGATGGAATGTTCTGAACCTGCCTTTTAAAAGTCCAGTTTAGTCTTAGGTGTATAGTTCAGGGCCAATGTGTCCTTTCTGTCCGGATGATCTCCTCATTGCTGAGAGTATAACAGTGAAGAATTTACTAGTATTGCTTTCTCATCTGTCTGTGCTTCACTATTAATATTTGCCCTATATGCTTTAGTGTTGGCATGATTATTACAGTTGTTATATCTACTTAGTGCATTGGCCTTTTTGTCACAAAATAGTGACCTTCTGTGTCTCATAATTTTTGACTCTCAGCTGGTTATTAGTCAACTCTAATATTTCTGTTTGCCTCTTTTTTCATTTCCATTTCTTTCTTAGACTTCTAATTCATCATGTTGTTTTTCCTCATTTCATTTACCTATGTTTTCTTGAATCTTGTAGAGCGTTTTCTAAGTTGATTATTTTAAGTCTTTTCAGGAAATTTGTGTATCTCCATATCTATGGGTTGGTTACAGGAGATTCATTAGTTACTTTTGTTGGTGTCTTGCTTTTCTGATTATTTGCTACCTGTGTAGCCTATCCATATGAGAAGCAAAAAGCCCTTCCAATCTTACCGTTTGTAGAAGCCCGTATGTTTGTACTTAAAGTCTTCTGCTGTTTTCACAATGAGTTTTCACTAGAATGTGATCACATGGCTATTGCTATGTCACCTGTGGGATTGCCAGTAGTAGGCCTCTCCTCAGGGCCTCTGGTGGACGGAAATACTCTTTGGTCCCTCAATGGACTAGATTCTCTGTAGTTGCCACTTTCATTTCAGTATGAAGGTCCACTTTTGGGTCTGCAGACAGCAGGATAGTAATCATGTGCACAGACTTAAATGGCTTTTCAAACTCCAGGTCTGCTGAAACTTCTACTGTATCTTTCTGAGGTTCTTTGGGCACTTTATACTGTCTAGTTCCTGTCCTAGATAGCCTGGATTTCTTTTCACAAGGTGGCTTTAGAGGCCACAGTCAGTGTACTTCAGATTCATATCTGGAGTAATGGGTGTGCTTGCCTTTTAGTCCACACACAGGCAGTCAGATATGTACTCATATACCACAGCTAGTGGAATGGAGCTCATTTATGACATTTCAGTATTCACAGTGGGGCCAAGATCAGCAGGTCAGCCTGTGAAGGCAATGATAGACCTATATACCTACAGATATAGGAAGGACAGAATTAGTCCCAGACTATAACCAAGAAGAAGAGGAGCCTGAATATAATGACATTTTAGGATCTGCTGTGGGATGGAGTTGGTAATCCTGTCCCATGAACACAGAAGTGGAGTGCATGTCTTTTAGTGCGCCTTTGTCTGAACAGAATTATTTTCAGTCTGAAGTTGAAAGGGGTGTCATGAAAATCCATGCTGTCTCATCTCCTGTGGGATTGAATTGGTGAGGCCATTACTATGGCACAGATAGGCATATTTTCCTTTGTCTGTGGTCAGAATAGGTATGATGACTGTTACACCACAGTAGAGAAGGGATGAAGCTGAGATTCAGGGCTTTTCCTGGTCAGATTGGGACAAGGTTAAAAGACTACTCCAGGATACAGGAGCCTCTAGCTATTCTGAAGAATAGAATTTTAAAGTATGCGGTTATTTGTACTTTTGCCTTTTCTAGATTTTTTATTTGAAGTCTAATCTGTAGCAGATTTATGATATTTCATTACATATATTTAGCCTAGAAGAATAGAAATGAAAATAACTTGACATGATCTCCTCTCCTCGAGAAACTGTTGTCATGTGCTTATGACAGAGGGCAGTGTGGTAGCAGTGAGTACGCATAGAACAAAGCCGGCTGCCAGGGATTGCTTTGCCTCCATGTTTCTACAGTGTATTCTTTACATATAACTTGTTTGAGTAACATTATACCATCTTTTTTATCCTCATTGGGTAGTTTTGCATACAAGCAAAACTTATAAGTTGATACTGCATCTTTATTCTAGGGAACAGAAATATCATGTGATCATGTTATGTTCCTCTTGTGTATATCCAGGCTGTAAAATTGTTGTCATATAAAATTTCCCAAACAAAAGGCCACTGTATGATGATTTCATAGGTGCTTATTCAGCAGAAAAAGATAGCCTCAATGCTGACAACAGAATAATATAAAAACTGTCATGAAGTATAAATTTTAAACAATTGAATTTAAGATGCATTTGTGCTATTTTACCCTGAAGTATAGTACCACAAGGGAATTCTCGCAAAATGAGTTCACATAAAAGGTATTTTAATGCATTCTTTGGTCTCAGAAATTATTAAAGCTGCTATACATGGTAATTCTTTTAAGAAAATCTGCAAGTATAGCTATTATAAAGTTCTACCATAAAAGTTAAAATCCAAATTTAAAAATATTAATATGTATTATTTTTAATATTCATTTGAATGTATCTCAGTATTAATTTTAAACCGTACAGATTATTGTTAAGCTATGTGATGGCATGTACATTTATAATTTAAAAAGTCACATATTAACAGTATATCTTAGTGTCCCTTTATAGCTTCTTGGCAATTTCCTTTATTCCTTACAATTCTACAACATAACTTTCATCTGTGCAGTCTTCTTATTTCATATCTGATACTTAATTCTATAAAACCCAAGGGAAATTGTGCAAACTTATTTCAGTGACTTCATGAATAGAATGTATAGATGTGTGTGTCTCCTCTAGTAAATTCCAGATTCTTAGAACTATCCCTACTACAAAACATTTTGTGTCTATACCTGGTAGGTATATTGTAACTTTTTATTTATCATCTGTTTTTCAAAGGCTACAATCATAAGCAATTAGCAAAAAGTTTAGTGATGCATATTTTACAGTATGAACAAAATCAATTATTTTAAGACAACCTTACTAATATAGTTGCTATAAAAGTTACCATTTTGAAGGATACAATTCAGTTTTTTTTGTATATTCACAGAAATGAGCAGTCGTAATTACAATTCCGTTTTTAGAGCATTTCTATTGCCTTCCTCAAAAACACCTATACCTTTTAGCAATCACTCTGTGGACTGCCTTGCCTCTAACCTTCTCCCTGGCAATCCTTGGCAATTGGAAATCTACTTTTTATCCTTTGATTGAAGTTTTGGAAATTTTTATAAATAAGACCACAGAGTATGTGATTTTTCATGTAGTTAAATATTTTAAGAATTCATGTAGAAGCTCAAGTATGAGAAGGAAGTATGTGTTCTTTTATTGCTAAATAATATTACTTGGATATAGCATGTGAAAATAATTATCAGTTAATGGACATTTGAGTTATTTTTCAGTTGTTAGCTGCTGTGAATAATGTTAAAATCCCTCATACAAATATGGTACTGGAAATACGGTTTCTCTTTTATACCTATGTAGAAATAAATTGGCTATGTCATATGTTAACTCTATATTTAATTTTTTTTCCGTCTTTTTGAGACAGGGTCTCCCTGTAGCCCCAGCTGTCCTGGAACTCACTATGTAGACCAGGATGGCCTTGAACTCACAGAGCTCTGCCTGCTTCTGCCTCAAGAGTGCTGGGATTAAAGGTGTGCACTACCATGCCTGGCAGTTTATTTAATATTTTGATTCACTTGACAAATTATTTTTAAAACCAGTTGCACAAGTTGGATGCTAATTTCTCAACATTCATATAAATACTTGTATTGTCTGTCTTTTACTTATAATCATCCTGGGTAAGTGTTAAACGATGTAATAGAAATTTTGATTTATTTCTTTTATGATTAATACGTTGACTATCCTTTTCTGTGCTTATTGGTCATTTCTGTATTTTTTTCTGAATAATGTTCATTCAGTTAAAAAAACTCAAGAAAGTATTTGAATGATTTATCTTTTCATTATTGAATTCTGTTTTTCTTTATATTCAAGATACAAATAAGGTATATTATTTACAAAAAGTTTTCCAGAATTAAAAAACAATTAATGGTATTTCTTGTAATGCCATTTTGTTAAAATTGATGAAATCCCATTAAATTGTTTCTCTGTGTATGTGTGTGTGTGTGTGTGTGTGTGTGTGTTTAGTGTCTTTATGTGTTACTGTTCTGTTGATATAAAATACCATAATAAACAAACAACATAGAGAAGGAAAGGTTTATTTTGGTTCACAGTTCCAGAGGGATAGAGTCCATCATTGCAGGAAGGGCATGGCCAACAGCCAGGGAGATCATGGCAGCAGTAGTAGGAGTCTGGCAGATCACATTTTCATCCACCCACAGGAAACCAATAGAGAGAGAAAGAGATGGGAGCAGGTTGTAAACCCTTAAGGCTGGGCCCTTGACATACCTCCTCTAGCAAAGCTCCACCTCCTGAAGTTTCCATAACTCTCCGAACAGCATCACCAAGTGGTGATTAAGTGTCCAAATACATATGTGTGCCAGGGATAGCTCTTATTTAAGCCACAATGGTGTCAAAACAACTAAAAATAATGTCAAAACAAAATGTCAGTTGATGTTTATTTCTGTGTTTTCTTTTAAGATCTTTTAAATGTTAAATTTAGAACTTTTATTAATTTTAAATGAATTTTTTTGTATTTTGTGTAAAGAAGGTGTCTGTTCACTTGCTGTGATAAAACATTGACCAAAGCAATTTGGGGAGGAAAGGGTTTATTTGACTTACAGTTCCAAAGGGCTTGGGCAGCTTCATTTCTCTGGCTCTGCTGTCCAGGGCACACACAGATTGTCTCATAGGCTTAGGCAGCCTCCCCCCAGTACCTGCTGCTGACTACCCTTGGTAGTCATCCCATGGTCCTGGTATCTCCAATATGTGGGGGTCTCATCTGCAACTGGGGCTGCACCTTCAGTGGCCTTTCCTGGCCTCTCAGGGTGCAAAACTTCAGATCTCCCCATGACCCCATAAATTGGGGTGTTGCGGGTTGTCCTCAGGCCAGCTGTGCAGACCTTAACCTGGATCGGGTCCTCTGCTGATTTGGGGGCCAAGAGGCGTGGAGTCATGACACACAGACCCCGGGAGTCAGGTAGAAGCAAGCACTAGGCGAGGTGCTGCAGGCTCCTTTAATTCAGGAGGAGCCAGGCCTTATACTATTTCCCTTTTCCCTTGCCCCCAAGTCCCTTTAGTCAGTGTATTTCTGATTGGTCCGCGCCACGCAGTCTGTCAGCAGTCACTGGGCTCCTGAGCAGGGTACAGAGGCGGGGCTCCTTTTGGCGGGCTATTTGTGGACCAAGGAGTGAAGTGAATTCTCGCTGAATCCCAGGGCTCTGGGTCCGCGCCATCTTTGGAGGCCTCCTGCTACATTGGGGTCTTCACCAAAACTGAGGCCACACCTTTGCCAATGGCCTCTCCTGGACTCTCGTAATGCCAAGCCTCAGCTGCTCTAAGTTACCCCTCATGCTTTCAAAACCGGTACCATATAGGCAACTCTTTCACATTACCAGGTCCTGCTTCCAGCTTGAGATGGAGCCTTGGGCCCTCTCTTGACCCCAGCTTCTGTGTGCTGACCCCAAGAAAATTTTTCCCAGATTTCACCTCACCTCCTTTGTTACAGCTGATTTTCCAGCCCTAGCTAACCAGTATACTTTCAGTTATCCCAGTAAAGCAAAGATTTTACTTCTGTGGTGCTGGTCTCTCCTTAATCACAGATGATTCTTTAGCTCCTGATGACCAGAAACCACAGGTTCTGAATTAAAAATATCATACAAAACGTCCCTGATAGTCTTTGCTTCTCTTTGAAGCATCATAAGCCAGACCTTCATTGGCCACACCTCTTTCAGCGTTATTTTCCAAATTCTTACAGAACAGCTCACTAAGCTCTAAACACTCAATGACTTTTCTAGTTCAAAGCTCCAGTACTTTCACAATCCTTCCAAAAACAACTGGGCCAGGTTTGTCTCAACTGTAGCCCACTTTGGTACCAATTTCTGTTCTGGTTTCTTTCATTTGATGTGATAAAAACACTGACCAGCTGGGCGTGGTGGCACATGCCTTTAATCCCAGCACTCGGGAGGCAGAGGCAGGAGGATTTCTGTGAATTTGAGGCCAGCCTGGTCTCCATAGCGAATCCAGGCCAGCTAGGGCTACAGGGAGACCTGTCTCAAAAAGACGCCCCCCCACAAATTTTTTTAAAATTTGTTTATATGTTATGCATATGAATGTTTTGCCTGCATGTGTGTAAGTGCACATATATTGTGCAGTGTCCATGGAGGTGAGAAGAAAGCATTGGATTCCCCTGGAACTAAAGTTATGGATGGTTGTTAGCTACCATGTGGGTGTTGGGAATCGAACCCGGGTCCTCTGCAAGAGCAGTCAGTGCTCTTACCCACTGAGCCATCTGCCCAGGGGTGGCACCACCCACAGTGGGTTGGGCTGTCCCCCATCACTCAACAGTCAAGAAAATGCCCCATAGACATGGCCACAGGCCAGACCAATGAAGATAATTACCCAGTTGAGGTTCCCTCTACCTAGGGTGTGTCATGTTGACAGCCAAAGCTATCCAGCGCAGGATCCAACTTCATTCTTTTGCATGGGCCTGTCTAGCTGTTTACCCTTTTTTAAAAAAAAAATTATTATTTTTATTTTGTGTATGTGGGTATTGCCTGCATGTAGGTAAGTGCACCTGTGTTGTGCAATGCCCACAGAGGTCAGAAGAGACTGTTGGATACCCTGGGACTGGAGTTACTGACAGTTGTTAGCTGCCATGTGGGTCCTGGGATTTGAACCTGGGTCTTCTGCTAGAACAACCAGTGTTCTTAACTGCTGAGCCATCTCTTCAGCCCTGGCCTTTGTTTCTTAAACAGGGTGGTTCAATTTGGACTCTTAATTTCCACTCCATTGATCAGTATTCTACAGTTATGTCACTATCATATGCATTTATTATTATAGTTTTAGAGTAATGTTTGAAATTCAGATATGATTCTTCTAATTTTGTTTTTATCAAGATTTTTTGACTATAGGACATTCCTTGTAATTATATGTGAATTTTAGAGTCAACTTGTCCATTTGTACAAAGAAGCCAGCTATGTTTCTAGTACGGGTTACATTAAATCTGTAGATCTGGGATTTGTGAATCAAAGTCAGGTCCTTGTGATTGGTAAGCAAACACTACCAAATGAGCTGTCTCCTCAGCCCTTTAATGCTATTGCAATTGGGATTATTTTCTTAGGTTTATTTTCAGATCATTTATTACTTGTGTTTAGAAATACAGTAGACTTTTGTTTCTTTGTAGTTAGGGCTTGGCTAATTAGGCCTCACTAGCCACCTTGAAGTTACATACAACTTCATTTTATGTTATTGTTTTTGTGGTTATGAGGTCAACTCAAGGGCTATGCATATGCTAGGCAGATGTCCTACCACTGAGATTCACCCCTAGCACCTGCAAAAGACTTTCATACATTCATCTTTCATATTTTTCCATGCTGTTAATTTACTTGTTATAATTTTTAGCAGTTATTTCTTTGACTATAAAAGATAATTCTATCTGTGAGTAGTGGTAGCTTTAGGTATTGACTATTTGGTTGACTTTTGTTTCTCCTCCTGCCTTGATTTGAATGCCTAGTGCAATGGTGAAACTACGTGGCAAGAGCAGACACAATGCCTTATTCCTGATTTTTAGGAGGGAAACCACATAGTCTTTCACTACTAATTATGATGCTCTGGACTATACATTTTTTAAATGCCATTTATCATTGTTAACAAATTCCTTCTATTTCTAGAAGGAATTCCTTCTTTCTATTCTTTCTATTCCTTCTATTTCTAACAAATTCCTTCTATTTCCTTCTATTTTAAAAATTATTTCAGAATTTCACATGTGAATATAATTTGCTTTGACATATCCATCCCCAACTCCCTCTCCTCCAATTCCTCCTCTGTCTTCCACCTCTTTTTTCTCCCAGTTTCATGTGCTCTCTCTAAAAACAAAACAACAACAACCCATCTCCCCACAGAGTGCACTTAGTGCTGCCCGTGTGTGCATAGGGGTTGTGTCATCTACTCATCTACTCCTTTTTAAATCCACTGAGTCCTTAGTGCTGCCAGTATGTGCATGGGTATTGGCCAATCACTGGAACATGGGCAGCTTGCCAGGGGTCTTTTTTTCCTGAAGACACTGCCTTTTCACTAACAACCATTAGCTTCTCCTTCATTCATGCTGGAATTTGGCTAAAATGGTTGTGCAGACTTTTTACAAACAGAACCACTGTGAATTCATGTGTGTGATGTCCTGTCATTATTAGAACACCATTTTTCAGTACTTTTCTATTATCTCTGGCTCTTACAGTTTTTCTGCCCCCTCTTCTGTAATAATTCCTGAGGTTTGGTGGTTGAGTGTGATATAGATATCCCATTTAGTACTGAGTTTTTAAGCATAAAAGAATGTCAGATTTTTGTTATGTGATTTTTTTCTGTGTTTATTGAGATTGTAGAAAAGGAAAAACTAGCCTGGATCTTTTGTTAGTGTGACATAAAATAATGACTTCTTTTTGGATACTATACCACCTTTCTTTTCTTGTTTTAAACTCCACATGGTTATGGTGAATAATCCTTTCCTGTGTCCCCAAATTTGCCTTTCTAGTTTGTTGAGGATTTCTGCATGTATATTCATATGATATATTGCTCTGAGTTTTTCCTTCCTTGTTGTCTTTAATTTGAACATCCAGGTGATACTGGCCTCAGAATGAACTGTGGCTGTGAAATGATTTTGCTTTTGTTTTTTAAGGGAGTTTGTAAAGATCCAATATTGACAATATTGGATGGTATTTCTGAGGGAGTCTAGCTGGGCTTTTCTTTGTGGGCAGCTTTTAATTATTAACTCAATATATGAATACTGTGGGCTCTTGAGGGTTTTTTGTTGCTGCTGTTTCTTCACTACTCTATTTTGGTAGTTGATATCTGTCTAGGAATTCATCCGTTTGATTGCTGTCTACTTTTTGGCATATAGTTTTTCATACTCTTAACAATCTTTTTTATTTCTGTAAGGTTGGTTATTGAATCTTTTTATTTTAGTTCTTAGCTGGGTGTGGTGGCATACACCTTTAATCCCAGAACTTGGGAGGCAGAGGCAGGAGGATCTTTGTGAGTTCGAGGCCAGCCTGGTCTACATAGTGAGTTCCAGGACAGCTGGGGCTACAAGGAGACCCTGCCTCAAAAAAAGACAAAAAAAAACAACAACAAAACAAATAAAAACTAATGTTTTAAAAAATTAGAAAAATCAAGTAATCTCTTTACCGTAGTGATCAAGAGAGTAGTGATATCTCTGTGGCTTTTTTTCTAGAAGAAAAAAATACAAGTGCTACATCAGATACTAGACTATTAGTAACCCTGCTAGTTATTATTAGTGGGAATGCAAATCAATATAGCCTTGATTGGAAGCAACATAGAGGTTCCCCCCCAAATTAAAAATAGAACTATGATTATGATCCTGCAATAGTATGATTGTATAATTACACAACATAAATGAAAAGAATATGTCAAGGAGACATGGACTCCAGTTGTTATAGAAACATTATTTACAGTATCTAATAAATGGAATCCACCCAAGTGTCTTATCACCTGCTGAATGGGTAAAGATTTTGTTTTGCATATACACAGAAGAGCATTATTCAGCCCCTCGTCATTGTGTAAACATGGGCGGGATAAAAATATTGAAGATGAAAATATAATAGGGGTTACTAGAGTCTGTGGAAATAGTGAGGATACAAAGAAGGGGAAGATTAGTCAATGAGTATTAAGTTACAGTTAGGAAATTAAGTTTTGGTGTTCTGTTGCAAAGGGGGACTACAAATAACTACATTACTTTACATTTATTTATTTATTTATTATTTATTTTTGTCTTTTTGAAGCAGGGTTTCCTTGTAGCCCCAGCTGTCCTGGAACCCACTATGGAGACCAGGCTGGTCTTGAACTCAAAGAGATACGCCTGCCTCTGCCTCCCAAGTGCTGGGACTACAGGCGTGCGCAACCACACCTGGCTTATTCATTATTTATTTTAAAAATATTTTATTTATTATTTTTATTTTAAGTGTATGGGTGTATTGCCTGCATGTGTAGGTACACCCATGTCGAGTTGTCTTCTGCATTGTCTGTGGAGGTTAGAAGAGAGTATCAGATCCTGTGGAACTGGAGTAGGGGGATGGTTGTTAGCTGCCTTGTGGATGCTGGTAATCGAAACTGGGTTCTCTGAAAGAGCAGCCAGTTGTCTTAACTGCTGAGCCATCTCTCCAGTCCCATGTATTATTTATTTTTAAAACTGCTAGAAGAGAGGAATTTTGAATGTTCTTACAGCAAAGAAATAACAGATGTTTAAGAGTATATGTATTTGCTCTAATTATACCATTATATAGCATACTCTTGAATCAGAATGCTACATGGTACCACCAAAATATTTATAATTATTATATATCAATTAAAAAAAGTTAAAAACTTGGTCCTGAGTGTTTGGGGTTGGGACAGGTATATTGTTTTAGTCCTGTTTTGCCAGTGACCTGTCTCTGCATGACATCAGTAGGAAGGTACTGTTTCAGGAATCTGGTGCTGCAGATGCAGATTATGGAAGAAAATCAGGTCGCCCTCTAAAAAAATTCCATCCTCACCTTAAGAACCCTAACATAAGAGATTGTTAGTAAAGAACACACAAGAAGATAATGGGGACTCTGTAGATCAAGATGTAAAGGAAAGAGGGATGGTTCTTGCTCAGAGTACAATGAAGATGAAAAAGACTGTCATAAAAAAGGAGCCAGCAGCAGCAAGCCACATCTAAAGGAACTTCTAAACAGAGACACTCTTAGAAACATGGGCCGTGAGTAGGAGCCAGAAGAAGAGCATGAAGGCACCATTCCAGGCCAGAGCTTCTGACAGCGACGCATAGTTCTAATGGAAGACCATGATGATGATCCTGACTAGAAGAGGTTCGTAAAAGAAAAACAAAGAGACAGGGAGTTGGTCTCCTCACAGCCTCAAGGGTGTCAAAGGAAAAGGTGCTCCCAGAGATGATAGGAACCAGAAAGCCACCAGGAAAGACATTTGCAAGCTTTCCCTGACACCCAATCTGGACATAAAGGATCTGAAAATGAAGCCTAGTCTGGCGGAGATTGAAAATGGAGATTTGGGGTGAGAGATTTTATTATAAAAAGGAAGAAGAAAACCTGCTGAGGATAGAACATGGTTTTGGTTGTGGCTTTCAGTGCTTTTTTTCATTTGTTGAAAATACAGTTTTCCTCTTTACCCCTCCCCTTCCTCCTCCCCCTTGGCCCTCCTTGCTCCTTCTCTTCCTCCCTTTTCTCCCAGCCTTCTTTTCTCCCTCCTTTTCCCTCACATCTCCTTGGAAACTAATTCCATGTTGAAATGTTCAAGTTGTCTTTTAGTTTGTTTTCTCTTTGCCACCATACCCCACCCTTTTCCAATGAAAGCCATTCCAAGTGAGTCACTGATCTTTCTGATTCTCTGTCTCTGTGGCCACATGCATGCATGCATGCCTACATGTGAATAGTCATACATTGGGAGCTAGAACACAGCCTCAGGTGTCAGTCCTCATTCTTCACCATAAGACAGGGTGTTCTGTCCTCTCCTTGTGTATGCCAGGCTAGGTGGCTGGCCAGGTGCCAGAGAGTCCCCTTTGTTTGCCTCCCATTTCTCCACAGGAGCACTGGAATTACAGACACTCGCTACTATTATGGTCTACATGGGTTCCCTGGGTTTGAACTAGGTCTTCATGATTGAACAGCCAGAGCTTTACCTACTGAACCATTTCCCCAGTCTTTATCCTTTTATCTTTAAATAGAAAGTGTACCACAGTTGTAAAATAGTAATACTTTAGATCAATAATATGGAATGATCCTTGAATTTGAATGACAGGATGAATTGACATATGAAGTGGGTTTCTTTTCAATCTGACAATGTTACATTTTTAAGAAAATAAAATTCTAGTTAATGTGAAACTAAGACAATTTTTTTCCCCTTTAAGTTCCTGGGACTCTTTTAAAACCCAAAGGCAAGTGGATTAGGCTGGTCAGCTGTAGTTCAGTAGACTCTTGTCTGAGGTTGTATTTGTTATTTCTAAAGCTTTACATAAATAGAATCATATGACTAGAACTTTTGTTTCTGACAAGTACTACTCGTGTTTTTATTTCCTGCACTAGCAGATTGTTCTATTTTGTTACTATATTATCTGGTGTATAAATATCACAATTTTTTTATCCCATAATCTGCTGAGAGACACTTGGTATTTTTCCTACTTTTAGCAAATAGCAGTATAATTACTCTGAACATTAATGTTCAAATATGTGTGTATATGCTTTGTGTTTCTTTTGGGTAAATTCTTGAGTGACATTTCTGAGAACTGTAAGTGAATGCATAGCTTTTAAGAAAACAGTTTTCAGACTTATCATACCATTGCACATTCCTGTTAGCAAATTTTGACCATCTTGATAATTTTGTATCATTGTCAACACAATAACGTCAGTTTTTACTGATATTGAAATATGTGTTTAGATACCTCTGACATGGAAGCTTTACATTGCATTTGTGTATAACATTGCATTTGTGCTAAATATAGCAAATATCTTATATTTGTTTACTGTCATAATTTTATGTCTTTTATTGTGTGGGAAGGATCTGTTCAGGTCTTTTTTCCAGTTTTTGAAATTGTGCTATTTGTTGTTTTGTTTGTTTGCTTTTTGGTCTTTTTGAGGCAGGGTCTCACTGTAGCCCCAGCTCACCTGGAACTCACTATGTAGACCAGGCTGACCTCGAACTCCCAGAGATGCTTTGCCTGCCCCTGCTGGGATTCAAGGCTTGCACCACCATGCCCAGCTGCTATTTGTTTTTTTATTACTGAATTTTAAGAGGTCACTGGTGGCTTGTGTCTTTGATCTCATGGTTACTACCTAGGACTCACTCACCCCTGCCTGCAGTGTGACAACAACCAGCCATTCCCATTTTTCTTTGAATAAATTTATTATGAAAAATTCAAACATACACAAAGTAGAAAAAAATAAACTTTTATGTATTCATTTAAAAGCACAAACCACAAAAAACATTCATAAAACCAATGAGCCCTGACCATATACATTAAATAAAAAGTTAATATCAAAATTTAACCAGAAGTATTTGTAAGTTGATTAGAGCTTCAGGTGACTGATGTGTTCATTGAAAAGTATAAAATACTGGCAGAAGATGTGGCAAATGACACAAATAAATTGGAAGATGCCCCATTCTCATGCATTGCAAAAATTCACATCGTTAAGATGCTGATACTCCCCATT
>NW_008347579.1:1204001-1215095 GCF_000622305.1 Nannospalax galili | reverse complement strand
CCCCCCCCCCCCATCAGCTTTTCTTGTATTGACTTCTAGAGCCAGAGTTGAGTGAATCTTTGTGGTCAGTGGCAAGACTTGGATAGGGAATGCTTTAAAGGGAGTGTAAGAGAGGAGACAAGGAGGTCAACAGTAGGGCATCTTTATCAAATCGAGGGATACCCCATAGAAGCCAAGAATACCTGGGCACAGCCCTTATCTCTGAGCTTGGTGCAGGCCAGAGTAATTCACTGTCTGTGATGCTGTTATTGCTACCCAGGAGACCCTGGGAGAGCAGGGGTCACTTTTGCCAATACCCAGTGTCTGACTATTCATGAGGAAGGAGGAATACACCTCAGAGTCCTCTCCACACCTGGAATTCCATTGAATCTTACCTAGCCTTGAAGGGCTCATGAAGAAGCTGAGGAAGGCACTCTGAGGAGATGTGCACTGCAAGGGGAGTCAGGTCCTCTTTTTTAAATGACCTTGTGTGTGTCCGTTTTGGGTTTTCTCATCACTGTGAACAGGCTGACCTCAGTAGCTCTGCTTTGTGCTGGATTTACTTTTCTTAAAATGAGGATGTAGTCTTTGCATTTGTGTAGTACTGATTTTAGGAATTTGTTGTATCTATATTTATTTGATAATTGAAAATAAAATTATTGTAAATGATTTGTGTATGTAGTTTTTCAAAAGCCGATAGGTGATGAACACAAAATTTAAACTAGTGTTTGTTTGCTTTCGGAAGGGAGGTGTGCCGAGGTTGTGGATGAACCACACTGATTCGTGTGGTGGCCTTTGACTTGCTCTCAGCCTTTGATTCATTTGTATTCATCTCACCATTTTAGTTACCAACAGTTTTGTAAGCAGGAAATGTTCATGCAGTTTAAAATCACTATCACCTCTTGCCTTCATGAAAATAAAGTCATTGGGGTATTAAAAGATTCTTTGATATGATATATGTAATTGACAGGACACAAGCAAGATTTCTAGGTTATAACCCAAGCATAACATTTTTCTGTCATTGTCCCTTTAAGGGGTATTCAATGGAATAAATTTTTCCTTGACCTTATATGAAACCTCTAAATCTTATAAAAATCTTGAGTTTAAATCACATGCTTAAATAGATAATTTAAATTGTCTAGATTATAGAAAAACCTCAGTTCTGAACCTGCTTTGAAGCCACATTTTTTCTTCTCTCTTCTGGGTACTCTTTCTATGCTTAGGATATGTTCTTTATTAACTGGTTGGATTGCTGGGATTGCCAACATTTTCTTTTCCTTTTTGTTTGTTTTTCTTTTCTTTTTTTGTCCCCTCCCTCTTTCCCTCCCTCCCTCCTTCCCTCCATCCCTCCCCCATTCCTTTAATTTCCCTTCTTCCATTCATTTCTTTCTCCTTCCCTCCATCCTCACCTTTTCCTTCCTTCCAGTCCTTAATTTCATTTTTTACTTCATCTCTTTCATCCTTTCCTGTTCCTCTTTCTCTCTTCCTCTTTTCTTGTCTTCGCCCTTTTCCCTCTTTCTCTTTCCCCTTCCCCTTCCTCCTTTTCCTTTTTCTCTTTCCCTTCTGTTCCCTTCCCTCCCCTCCCCTTCCCTTCCCTTCTCCCATCGTTTCTTCTCTTCTCTCCCTTCCCCTTTCCCTTTCCTCCTTCCTTTCTTCCTCTCTTTCTCTCTCTTGGTATTGGCTAGGTCCTCATGAATGCTAAGCCATGCACTCTACTGCAGAGCTACCTCCCCAGCTAGTAACTCTTTCCTGAAGAGAAAGTAGACCTGCATAGTGTTATTTGGGAAATACAGCTGTTGTCTGTGGATAAGGGGTCTTTCTGGGAAAGGTGCACATCTGTTGATCCCTTCTCATATGGGTGAGACAGTGTCTCTGATCTGAAGCTTGAGCTGTCCATTTATAAGTGTCAGGATGAAGTGACACACTTTTCTCCCAGGCTTAAGACTTGTCCTTCAGTTCCTTATAATGCTTCTAGGCAGCTGTCTGGCATAGAATTTTAAGCAGCTCCATGTTGACTAGAGGAAACCTACTTTGTTTTTCTTGACTTCAGCCACATTGCTCATACTTCTTAAAGGTGTCCTGTCCTTCTCGTTTGTCCTGTCACTTCAGTTCAGTAGTCCCAGCTGCGCTCATCTGCATGACTGAATCTCCTCTTTTGCCACTTGCATCCCAGGAGACTCACACCAGGCTCTCCAAAGAGCTCCTATGAAGTCCTGTCACATTAGGCTTGCTTGAATAGAGGGCCAGGCAACCATTCCCTTGGGCGTCCGAAGACTGGACTCATAACACTGAAGTGCCTTGTTCTAATAATTGTCACTGAAGTATCCCCATTTTCACTTTTTCTTACTGACTTGATCAGGCTCTATAAAACAAAATGAAAACCTCCAGCTACTTTTTTTCCCCTCAGAAGATGTTGAGTGGTGTTGTGCTTTGCCTTTATGTTTAAGATTTGTTTTGTTTCAGAGATTCACATGGAATATTGATGTTTGCATCTGTTAATTAGCATGAATATTAGAATTACTATTGATATTTTAATAAAAATTAAAAAGGTTAGTTCGAGGACAGCTGGGGCTACAAGAGACCCTGTCTCAAAAAGACCGAAAAAAAAATTATAAAAAAAATAAAAATAAAAAATATAAAGGTTGAACATTGGGAATATTTGATTGATAAGCTCATTTTAACATGTGTATGCACAGACTGTCTTATTTCATTTTTATCATCAGAATGGTGACCTAAAACACGTAGCTTTTATTGAAGGTTCTTGAAAGGAATACTACAGCTTTAGCCTGTGTCTTTAGAATGCTACAGTAGCTGAATGAATTATAATCCTGAATCCTCAATCACTCTCCACCTTAGTTTTTGAGACAGAGTCTCTCATTGAACCTGGAGCCTCCTAGTTTAGCTAGGCTGGCTGGCTAAGAAGCCCCAAGGGATCCTTCTGTCTCTACCTCCCTAGCAGTGGGGTGCATATGCCCCTGTCTTTTTTATGTTAGTGCTGGGGATCAAATTAAAATTTTCATGCTTGCAAGGGAAGCATTTTACTGATTGAGCCATTTCCTCAGTCCAAAGGAATAACTGCATTTGAAGAAAGGAATGGAGAGGAAATTGAGATTTGCATTCATATCAACCAAACCAGTCATGTGGAAATATTATATAATGAATGTTTCATTTATTATTCTGAAATAATAATAATAAATACTGAGGATGATCTCAGAAGTTTATACATATGAAAAAATCAAGTCTGGAGAATTTAAATAAATTGACTAAGGTCATCTAATTAGTGACTGTAGATGTACATTTGAAGCTAAGCCACTTGCTCCTTTTTTTTTGTTTTTCAATTTTTTTGAGACAAGGTCTCATATATCCCAAGCTAGTGTTGAACTTGTTATATAGCTGAGGATGACATTGAAGTTCTGGTCCTCATTACTTGACCTCCCAAGGACTAGGATTACAGGTGTGCACCAATAAACCTGCTTTTCTTTTTAAAAACTTATTTCATTAAGTGGCTGTACCAAATCATAAACAGAGCCACACAACAGAATTAGAGAACTATTTAGATCCCATAGTAGACTCAGGATATTGAAAAGACTTTAAAGAATTTTGCAAAACTTTTACAGAAGTGAATGTAGTTACCCATAATTAAAATAACACATGACATGTAGAAATAACCTTATAAAATAAGGTAATATTGATACATATTATTTTGTTTTTGACTTACAGCTTGTACATGCAGTGGCCATGCAAATATCTGTCATCTACACACAGGGAAATGTTTCTGTACAACTAAAGGAATAAAAGGTGATCAATGTCAATTGTAAGTATACATTGCTGTTGTTAGAACTTTTGTGAATTTTGTGCTATAGACCTAATTTCATAGGTTTTATTTATTAAGGTTGGTGTTATACTTTTTAAGCTTCCAATATTGTAAGCTATTTCACTTCCATATTATTATCAATTCTCTTGAAAAATTAAGTGTTTTAAGATGACAGTTTTATAGCAGCTTTAAAGCAGGGCCTGCATAACATAATTGTCTTTTGTATTTTGAGAGAAGGAAGTATATTTTGGAAAACACATGTATAAAATCCATGTTATCTTTATAATTTTCCTCTGAGTTATTCCAAATCCAGTATACCTATGCTGCATTAGTCAGATTTCTATCACTATGAATTTCAGCTTAAAAGCAGAAAAGTTTTTTTAATGTTATTTTTATTAGTTGGGCATGGTGGCTCATACCTTTAATCCCAGCACTTGGGAGGCAGAGGCAGACCTATTTCTGTGAGACTGAGGCTAGCCTGGTGAGTTCCAGACCAGCTGGATCTACAGGAAGACTTTGTCTCAAAAAGACTAAAAAGAATTTTAATTGATTCTTTGATAATTTTATGTATTTTGACATATTCAGACCCCCCTTCCCTCATCTCTTTTCAGATACACCCCCACCTCCCTATCCCCTGTACTTTATTCTATTTTTTTAAAGGCTTATTGAGTCTAATTTGTGTTCCCAAAATGTACTTGGATGTGGGGCCATCCCCAAAAGCCTGGTTAACCTACCTGGTGTCACTTCCTTAAAGAAAATTGACTCTCTACCAACAGCTAGCAGTGGCCAAGTAGTTACTCAGCAAGGGCTAGGGCTTGTGCCAACTTTACCCCTACAGCTTGGGTTTTGACTGGCTTAGGCTTGCACAGGTCTTGTGTATGTGGTAACAAGTGCTGTAGGATCATATGTGCAACTACTTTGTGGTATGTAAACAACATGGTTTCCTTGTATTCATCTACCACCTTTGGTTTTTAAAATCTTTCAACCCCTCTTCCTCAATGATCCTTGAGCCTTAGACTCTTCCTTTCCAGGGTGATTTCTATTTGTGTTTTTTATTTAGTCAGATATCACATTCTTTTCTACGTTTTATAATCTTCTCAATGGAGATTGGTTGCATCATCAGTGTATTTGTCTATACCCTTCATTAGAGTGACCTTTTTCAGGGATTATTGATCAATATCAATATATATATTTGAATTGAATAAAGAAATTATTGATGGCTCATGAAGGAATCATTCATTTAGGAAGGATAAGGAAGGTTCGAGCACAGTATACTGTAGCTAGAACTTGAAGGAGGAGTCAAATTTTTCTAGATGAATAAGAAGTGAAAATTGTGTCAAGAAAAACAAAGACATAAAAATGCATATGCTCTTAGCATGTCCAGTGTTTGCTCATGGATGTTGAGAGCTGGAGAGAACATTGGTCTTACTCCTGTGATTAAAAAAAAGAATAGCTTGTTAGAATACAAATTCTTGACTTACTTAAAAATCAGTTGGAGAGCTAACACCACAGGTTAACAATAGCTCAAAATCTCAAAAAAAGAGGAGAGCTTGCAGGTAGACATGAGACATCAACATTGGCTCATATAGAGTAAAACCATCTAAAAATTATTAAGAATTAGATAGGGTAACCAGGCCTGGTGACTCACAGCTTTAATACCAGCATTAGGCAGACAAACCTCTGTGAGATCAAGGTCAGCCTGGCCTCCATAGCTATTTCTAGGCCAGCTGGGGCTAAGGGACACCCTGTCTCAAAACAACAACAACAAAAATATTTTAATAGGGTAGATACTAAACTGGTAGAGGCTGTGTACTCACAGTAGTATGGAACTTTGAGAGCCATAGAAATTGAGAGAGTTTATGGTGGTCTCTTCAGAGATATCCCTTCATACCCTTGTCCTGATACTACCCATTTCTTATAGGAAAAATTAGAGATAACTTTTAAGAAAGCAATCTCTGTTGTATAGGCTGTAGAAGGAAATAACCAAATTGTGAAAAGCATGAATATTGTGATTAAAATATTCATTTAGCCAGCCCAGCTACATTTCAAGGCCATATTGTGTACTCTCAGTAGTGTACTGAGGCCATATTGTGATACCTTGTCACAAAAAAAACAAAGGAACAAAGCACAAAAGAACCTGTGATTTTTCTTTAAAGTTGAATAATATTCCATTTTATATATGAACCATATATTCATTTTCCATTTACCGGTTGATGTAGAACTAGGTTGGTTCCATTTCCTTGCCACAGTGAACAGAGCAGCAGTAAACATGGGCATGCTAGGGTATAGATTTCTGTGGATATATAGATTTCTGTGGGACCCAGTGAAATGACTGGGTCCTATAGTAAGTCTATTTTTTATATATTGAGGAACCTCCAAACAGATTTCCATAATGGCTGTACTCATTTGTGCTCCTACCAATAGTGAATAAGTGTTTCTCTTACTCCATGTCTTCTCCAGCATTTGTTGTCAGATTTCTTTATGGTCACAATTCTGACTGGGGTAAGGGGATATCTCATAGTGGTTTTAATTCAATTTCCTGATGACTGGGGATGTTGAACACTTTTTAAAATAGGTGTTGCCCATTTGCATTTCTACTTTTGAAAACTATTCAGTTGGTTAGCTTATTTGTTGATTGGTGGTTTTTATTTCCTTGGTATTTAATTTCTACAGTTTGTTATAAATTCTGGGTACTACCTCCTTGTCTGAGGTTTAACTGGCAAAGATTTTCTCCCAGTCTGAACTGTGTGCTTTGCTGATATTTTCCTTTGCTTTGCAGAAATTATTTAAGGTCATTCATGTAGTTCCATCTATTGATACTGTGTCTAGCTCCTATGCTGTTGATGTACTGTTCAGAACTTTCCTGTCTACCTATCACAGTGTCCTAAGGAGTATTCCCTCTGCTTTCATCTAGAAATTTTAGCCTTTAATATTTTAAATTAAGGTGTTTGATCCATTTCAAGTTGATTTTAGTACAAGGTGAAAATACGAGTTGGATTTCATTCTTCTGCATATGGAAATTGAGTTTTGTCAGCATCATTTGTTTACTAGATAATATATGTTTTTGGATGTAAACCTCTGTCTGATGTGTCGCTGGTGAAGATTTTCTCCCAGGCTGGTGAAGATTTTCTCCCAGGCTGGTGAAGATTTTCTCCCATTCTGTGGGTTTTCTCTTCACTTCCCTGGTTGCCTCCTTTGATGTACAGAGTTTTTTAGTTTAATGAGGTCCATTTGTTGATTCTTGACCTTGTTTGCTGAGCAATTGATGTCCGGTTTAGAAAATCCTTCCCTACACCTATATCTTGTAGGTTTTTGGCAATGTTTTCATCTAACAGTTTCAGAGTTTCAGGCTTTACATTGAGGTCTTTTATCCGTTTGAAATTGACTTTTGTGCAAGGTGAATGATAGGGGTTTCATTTCATTCTTCTACAGGTGGAGATCCAGTTTTGCCAGCACCATTTGCTGAACACGCTGTCTTTCCTCCAGTGAATATTCTTGGCCCCTTTGTCAAATATTAGGTGGTTGAAATTGCGTTTACTCATCTTTGGGTCTTCAATTTTGTTCCATTGATCTAGGGGTCTGTTTTTGTGCCAGCACCATGTTGTTTTTATGATGATAGCTCTGTAATACAGTTTAAAATCTGGTATAGTAATCCTCCTGGCATTGCTCTTAGTGTTCAGGGTTGCTTCGGCTATCTGAGGTCTTTAGTGCTTCCATATGATTATTGACAACTGATTACTGCTAGATGAGGAACAGCTGACCTTCCTAAAACAAAGATCTCTAGATAGGCTGACTAGATTCACTGGATGGACAAGTACTGGGGAAAGACTGGGGGTGCCTACAACACAGTGGACGGTAGCAGGGATGACAGAGTATAAGGGCCCTAGTGGGGGTTGGGAGGCTATGGGAGTGGGTATATAGATGAATAAGATTGTTTGGGATGTTCTGTGTGATATACACACAAAAAATTTAAGAAATTAAAAAAATGAGTTATCTTTGAGGAGAAAGCATAAAAATTTATGTCATGTTAATTAGTAGAGGTGATAAACGTTACCATTGAAATCTATCTGATGACTTTATAGACATACACGGGTGCCAAGGATCCACGTGCAACCGACCATGACTACTAATAATCATATACATACAGATTAGAGACACATGCACCAACATCTGAATGTTATTAGCAAAAAAAAATGAGTCTTTCTGTAAGAAACTGTATATTTTAAAATGAAATGGAGGTCTTTTTTCAAAGGTTAAAGACTCATTCAATTTTATGCCTTACAGGGTTTATACTGAGTTCAATATTGTATAATGGTATTAAATCAACTGTGAACCTAAAAATTTTATAGCCACTTTTGAAAGAGATGTATCTTGCTCTGGAAATTGTTATTGAGTACATTAAAGCTGTAATGAAATCCTTCTTCTAATAAAAAAAGCATAAATATTAAATATACTAATGTAGTTGCATATGGTGTTTGTAAACATGTATATATTATGTAACCAAGTTAAATAATTTATCCTTTCAACTATTTCTCACTTCTTGTGGTAAAAATGTTCCAAATTCTTTTTTTCCAGCTCTTTGAGACATATAATAAAAAAATCTATCAATACTCATCACAGCACTTTGAAACTTTACCCTTATCTAAGCACCAAATAGTACCCATTGATCAGACTTCCCCATCTTTCCCTCCCTGCTACTATTTTAGCCTCTGAGAGCCACCATTATATTTTCAGTTTCTATAATATTAATTTTGGTGTAGTCCGCATGTGAATGAGATACTATAGTCCTCGTATTTATGTTGCTGGCCTATTTTACTTCCATCCATTTTGTGATAAGTGACAAAATTTAATTTTTTTAAAGCTTGAATTCCATTGTACATATGTACCACATTTTCTATGATGGACACTTGTTTTCATTTCTTGGCTATTGTCATTAGTGCTGCAGTGAACATGGGATCACAGATGTCTCTTTGGCCTGCTGGCTTCATTTCCTGTAGATGTGTGCTAAGTAGTGGGATTGCTAGGTCATATACTAGCTCTAATTTTTAAGGATCCACCATACTGGTTTTCAAAATGGGTGTAAAAAATTATATTTTTACCAGCAGTATGCAAGGATTCCCTTTATTATATACCCCCACTTACTATCTTTAGTATTTTTTAATAATAACTATGCTCATGGGGAGTGAAATGATAATTTGCATCTCCCTGATGATTAGTCACACTGAAAAATTTTAAAATATATATGTTTATAGGTCTTTTTTTGTATTATGCATTTTATTTTTTCAATGTATATTCTTACTGAAAATTTTGCATTTCATACAAAACATCTTACTCATCTTTTTTAAAAAAAGTTATTTAATAACCAGTGATTAGAAGAAGCATTTCATGACAGCTTTAACATATTCAGTAACAATTTCCAGAGCAAAGATACATCTCTTTCAAAAGTGGCTGTAAATTTTTAGGTTCACAGTTGAATTAATACAGTTATATAACATTGAACTCAGTATAAACCCTGTAAGACATAAATTTGAATGAGTTTTAACCTTTAAAAAAGATCACCATTTCATTTTAAAATATATTGTTTCCTACAGAAAGACTCATTTTTAATGCTGCTAACACTTAGATGTTTGCACATGCGTCTGTAATATCTGTGTATCTGATTACTAGCCACAGTCAATTACACTTGGATCCTTGGCACCTGAGTATGGATATAAAGTCATCAGGTAGATTTCAAAGGTAATGTTTATTACCCCCCCCCACATTGGAGCCCATATACTCTGTTATCCCTGTTACTATCTACTGTATTGTCAGTGCCCCAAGCTGTTCCCCAGTGCTTGTCCATTTGCTGAATCTAGTCAGCCTATCTAGAGAGCCTTGCTTTAGGAAGATCAGCTGTTCCTCATCTAGCAGCAAGCAGTTGTCAATATTCATTTTGATAAGACTGGGGTCTGCTGTTCATTTCCCCAGTTCTATGCTGGGTTACTATCTCAGAGTCTCTTGGGCCACCCTGGCCAACAACTCAGAGGATGGTATCTCCTGTCTGCCATTGTTTCTTGTTATGTATTCTTTAGCTATACATATGGACTCTTAAAAAATTATATTGACTCCTTTAATCGTTGGTTATACTTTGCTTTTGGGTGTTTAAGATCTGACAGTTGGCCCAGATAAACCAATTTGTTTTTACTCTTAAGGCTGTTTGAGGCCCTCTTCTTCAGGGGTCACATGGGCTTGGGAGGAGCCCCTGGCTCCTTTCACCAGTTCCATCTATGTGATTATAAGTCAAAGGTCCTGCTCGACTACGGCTGGCTTCCCTTGGAAGCATGGAAGAAATGTTTCCTCTGTGTTGACCCTCCTCTTTGTAGACTGGATACTGGTTCAAGTCCATATGGTGGGTCTCCTTGGCCTCCTTGATCAAGAGGACAGGTGACTCACCACAGTTACAGGACATTTTGATAGATGCTCATAGTTCCCTGGAACTTAGTCGATCTAGGAGGGCAAGGAGGAAAAACTGTCCTTTGTGTCCCTCTGACCAAATTATTATAGGTCTCAAACTGTGGCTGTTCAAAAAGGTTAATTCCACCAATTTTGGTAGTTTTGATTACCATGTGCCATGTAGCTAAAGCTTGGGCAAAGACTGAACATTTTCAGATAAACCTTGCCTAGACAGATATTATATTCCTTTATCTAGTTTTATGTGCTGTCAGTAGGTTGTTGCATTAGTAAGGTTCCCTCTGGTTTTTCAAAACTAGCTAGGCATTATTTATGTCTTGCATTGTCGAACCCTTTCACCATGATTTCCCTGTTTAAGGTGCCCCCATTTTTCCCATTTCTCCCTTACTAATACCCTTCTCCTATGGTCCCACCTCTCTTGAACTCCTTCTTTCCCTTTATCCCCTAGGTTCCTTGTATAACCTTCCCTCCCCCTCCCCTTAAAATAACCCCATCTCTTAGGTTATTTTCTCATAGGTTGCCTCCATCTCTTAGCTACTGTGAAAAGAGCAGCAAGAAACATGGATGTACAAATGTCTCTGCAATAGGATGAGTTCTTTGAGCATATGCCAAGGGGTGGTATAACTGGGCCAAATAGTAGGTTCATTTGTAGTTTTTAAAGAGTTCTTCACACTGGTTTTCATAGGGTTTGAACAAGTTTTCAGTGCAACCAGCAGTGGAGTTTGAACATTCCCCTTTTCCCACATCCTCTCCAACATTTGGTATCATTTTTTCTCTTGATCTTAATCAGTCTTACTGTGGTAAGATGAAATCTTAAAGTGGTTTTAATTTGCATTTCCCTAATTACTAGT
>NW_008347579.1:1203539-1203694 GCF_000622305.1 Nannospalax galili | reverse complement strand
AAATCCTTTCCTACACCTGTATCTTGTAGGTTATTGCCAATGTTTTCTTCTTACAGCTTCAGAGTTTTGGGCTTCACAGTAAGGTCTTTGATCCATTTAAAGTTGACTTTTGTGCAAGGTGAAAGATAGGGGTTTAGTTTCATTCTTCTACAGAT
>NW_008347579.1:1192008-1203468 GCF_000622305.1 Nannospalax galili | reverse complement strand
ACCACTGAGCCATTTCTCCAGTCCTGATTTTTGTTATTTCTTCTTGTCTGCTTGGTTTGGGTTTCATTTGTTGTTACTTTTCAAGTGTCTTGAGTTGCAATGTTAAATCATTGTTTTGAGTTCTTTTCGATGTTTTAATATAGGCACTTAGAGCTATAAACTTCCCTCTAATGACTGCTTTCAACATGTCCCAGAGATTTTGTTGTGTTGTATTGTCCTTTTCATTTAGTTCAGGAATACTTTTATTTCTTTCTTAATTTCTCTTGACCCATTCATCATTCAGGAATGTGTTGTTTAATCTCCCTGTGTTCGTGTGGTTACTAGGGTTTCTTCAGTGTTGATTTTAAGCTTTATTGCATTGTAATCTGATAGAATGCATGGAATTATTTCAATCTTCTTGTATTTGTTGAAGTTTGTTTTTTGCCCCAGTATATGGTCGATTTTGGAGAACGTTCCATGGGGTACTGAATAGAAAGTATATTCTTAGATGCTTGGGTGGAATATTCTGGAGATGCCTTTTAGGTCTTTTTGATATATGTTATTGTTTATTTAAGATGTCTCTCTGTTAATTCTCTGTGCTGTTGACCTATCTAATGGAGACAATGGGGTATTGAAGTTCCCTACTATTAATGAGTTGGGATTAATCTGGGTCTCAAAGTCCTGTAGTATTGTTTTTATGAAGTTTGGTGCATATATGTTCATGATTGTAAGATCTTCTTTGTTTATTATTCCTTTGATCAGAATGACGTGGCCCTCTTTATTTCTTCTGATTAGTTTTAGTTTAAAGTCTATTTTGTCAGATATTAGAATTGCAACACTTTCTTTTTTTCTTAGTACCATTTGCTTGGTATATTTTTTTCCATCCTTTCACCTTAAGGTAGTGCTTGTCCTTAAAGTGAGATTCATTTCTTGCAGACAACAAATAGATGGGTTTTGTTTCTTAATCTATTCAGCTAGTCTGTGTCTTTTGACTAGGGAGTTCAGTCCATTGGTATTTAAAGTTATTAATGAAAGATGTATATTGGACCCTGTGATTTTTTTTTTTTGTTCACATTCTTTATATAGCGGTGTATTTCCATAGTTATACCTTCATTGAATTTCTTTCCGTAACCCCTTGGGTATAGTTTTTCCTTTCTTCAGTTCTTTGCGTTGCTTCAAGAACTCTCTGAAGGGCTGGTTTTATGAACATGAATTCTTTCAGCGTATTTATGTCATAGAAGATTTTTTCTTTCCCCTTCCACTGTAATAGACATTTTGGCTGGGTAAAGTAATCTGGGTTGGTATCTGTGGTCATTTCGAACTGGGAATACTTTGGTCTAGGCTCTTCTGGCTTTCATAGTTTGCACTGAAACGTCAGCTGTAATTCTGATGGGTTTTCATTTATATGTGACTTGCTTTTCTTTTGCAGCTTTCAGTATTTTCTCTTTGTTCTGTATGTTTAGTGTTTTTACTGTGATGTGCCGTGGGGTTTCTTTTCTGGTCTATTTGGTGTTTTATATGCTTCTTGTATTTGTATGGGTATGTCTTTCTTTAATTTGGGAAAATTTTCTTCTATAATCTTGTGGATGATCTGATCCATACCATTATCCTGAGATTCTTCTCCTTCCTGTATGCCTATGATTTGTAAGTTTGGTCTTTTTATAGTGTCACACAGTTCCTGCATATTCCATTCTTGTGTTTTGTTACATTTTTCATAATCTTTGCTTGAGTGGTCTAGTTCATCCACTTTGTCTTCCAGTCTTGATATCCTGTTTTCCATTTCATTCATCCTATTGTTAAGGCTGTCTCCTGTCATTTCTAATTAGCTTACTGAGTTTCACTTCCTTCTTCATTTCAGCCCAAGTATTCTTCAGTATTTCTAACTCTTTTCTGAATTCATTTAGAAGTTTGTCCCTATCTTTCTTCAGTAATTTGATTTATTTATGTGTTCTTTACATTCACTTAATTCTTTTATCATGTTTGTAATTGTTCTCTTGAGTTCCATGTCTTGTGTTATCTCTAGGGGGTTCTCATTGTACTCCTGTAGAGGACTATTTGTACTTGGTGGCAATATATTATTTTGGTTTTTCATGTTACTAATTTTTCTCTGTGAATTTGACATGTGAATTTCTTTTTGAGTTTCTGATTCTTTGTGAGACTCAAGCCTTCCTTTGTTGAATTTAGATCTGTTTCTTCCTTTGCCTCCCTTGTGCTGGGATTAAAGGTATGAGCCTCCATGCCTTGTTCTGATTCTTTCTTAATTAAAATATATAAATAATAACATCTTTCTGCTTAAATGAACACTCCTATAAAAAGTCCTTTCAAATGTATCTCTAAAATTAATTTAGTTTAAATATTGAGCCTTTGTATTCTGTTACTCTGCCACATATATTTTATAAAATTTATTTTGAAATGATAGTCTAAGAAATAGCATAATGCACATCTAAGGTATATGTCTGTCTGGCACTAATAGTATCATTCTGGAAATGAGAAATGAAAAACGCAAATTCATGAAATTTTGAAAACAATCCCATTTCTCTCCCCTGCTATAGGTAACTGTTTTTTAGGTAATTTACTTAGAATTCATGTATTTAAATGCTCATACACCAATTTTTAGTAATCTTACATGAACAAGTTTGAGCTCTGGAATTTAGTTCATCTTAGTTTATTTTGTTTGAATAGTTCGGTTTAAGAGAGAAAGGTTTTCCAAACATACCTGAGGCTCTGTGTGTATGTGTAAGTATATGTGGTGTATGCCTGTGTACGTGTGTGTGTGTGTGTGTGTGTGTGTGTGTGTGTGTGTGTGATCATTCATGTACAAATGTGCATGTGGACACTAGAGACCAGTGATAGGTATATCCTGAGGAGGATTTTATTTTAATTTTTAAAATTATTTTATATTTTATGAGTGTTTTTCCTGCATGTATATAAGTGTACCCATGTATGCAATGCCTGTAGAGGCCAGATGATGCTGTCAGATCCCCTGAAACTGGAGTTAGAGATAGTTTTTAGCCATTATATGGGTGCTGAGATCTGACCTAGGTCCTTTACAGAAGCAGACAATACTCTTTAACTGCTGAGCTATGTGTTTAGCCTTTTTAGAAGATCTTTTTAAGAAATAAAGTTTCATTTGTGTAAAAATTGGGGAAAATATATTAATTTCAAATAATACTACCAAAGGAAAAAGTCAATTTATGAATGTTCTCAATTTGTCTTTGACCTTAAACAACTTGATGAGTTTAGTTAGACCATGAAGAAATTCTTTATTAATAGAGTGATAAATATCATAAAGCTTTTAACTTTATCCTATGTTTCTGGTATGTTGTATTATTTTCATATATATTTTCTACTCATTCATGCTCATTTACAGACTTCTATAATCAATTATTTTCAAGGATTATTTTTTAAATTTTGGTTTATGGTTTAGCTTTTAAGAAAATTACATTATTTAATTGTAAATGAGTTTTTGTGTTTTTACAGATGTGATTCTGAAAATCGCTATGTTGGTAATCCACTTAGGGGAACATGTTATTGTAAGTATTTGTATGTTTTCATTTTAAATAACTGGTTCATATTATTAACTCCAGATAAGCCATAAGTATAGTTTTCATTTCTATTTTATAATTTAAATTCCTTGTATCTTTTAACATAACTGTATATTGATTACAAAGGAAGGTAATATGTATTTGCTGTATTCTTTTAACTGTGCTTGGTATTTTTTTCCTATTCTTCATAGAATAATAGCAATAGATACTCTGAACATGGAACAAAATTTAGGGTTTGATGTATTTTTTAAATAAAGTCAGTTTTTGAAGAAATAGAAATTTATGGTAGGTTTTTCTTTTTTTGTAAGTGGAAATTTTTATCATTACCAAAATTTACACTTATTTTTCTATCAACTTTCATTTGGTAATGCTCATGTTTTAACTTTATTATGAACAGATGAATTAGTTCCCGGTGGTTGTTTCATTTTACATCCCCACCCTCAGTGATTGAGAATTTCAGTTGTCTAGGCCTCTCAACATTCTTTTATAGGTAACTTTTTAAGTTTTAGTATTGTAAGAGGTTTGTGATGCTATCCAACCATTATTTTAATTTACATTTCATTAATAAATAGATATCTAACATCTTTTAACATGTTAAATGCCATATGCATTTTACTTGATGACATTTCTCATCAAATCCATTGATCACTTTTACTTAATGATTTATTTTCATGGTATTTTTGTTGTTGTTGTTGTTTTAAGACAGAGTCTCCCTGTCTTTTTAAAAAGACAGTCTCAGGTGTCCTGGACATCGCTATGTAGACCAGGCTGGCCTCTATGTCACAGAGGTACACTTGCCTCTGTCTCCTATGTTTTGAGATTAAATGTGTGTGTCACTATGCTCATCTACATGGTATTAAGTTTTAAAGGTTGTTTTGTTCTTTGTAAAATTATCTGTCACATATATGATTGTTAAACATTCTTTCCTAGTTTATGATGTCTCATTCCTTTTAAAAGTAATTTTTCTCAAGAACTTTTTAATTTAATCAACTTCTCTTTATAAATTTGCTATTTTGAGAAATATCTATTAAAAATACCTGTCAGATTTTAGATTGGAATTGTGCTGAATATATAGGTGAATTTAGGGAAATGGGCCTTTTAACTACAGTGAAGCTTTTTATTCATGGAAATAGCATATCATTTCCTTCCTTCCTTCCTTCCTTCCTTCCTTCCTTCCTTCCCATCCTATTCTTTTATTTATGTTAGCAACATTTTGTAGTTTTCATTATATAGGTCTTTTATGTTTTTATCAGATTTACCCCTATGTATTTTATAGTCTGATATTATTTTTAATAATATTTCAAGCATTTCACTTCTGATTATTTGTGGTATTATAATTTTATGTTGATTTTGCATTCCATACAAAATTCTATCACACTTTTATTGAATTCTGTCAGAATTTTCCCATAGTCATTTATGTCATCTGCAAGCAGTACAGGTGTGAGTTCTCCCTTTGCAGTTCAAAGCCCTTTAAATTTCTTCTTGTTTTATTGTAGTAGCTGTGCCCTTTTCATACTGTTGAAATGATGTTGTAAACATGAAGCTATGCAGTCTTGTCTTCCATAGCTGACTTTATCATGTTGAGGAAATTTTCTTTTAGTCTTACTTTTCTGAGCATTTGATTTACGAAGAAGTATTTCTTTCTTTCAATGATTTTTTTTCTATATCAATTTAGACACCTAAACAGTTTCTATTGTACTTCTTCATATAATAAATTTATTTTTATCAGTAAATAAATGATATAAAATTATGTGAATATAGTACTTTTTGTACATTCATAATTTAGTAGGTATTGGATTATTTATAAACTTCCACTATTAATAAACATGGTATTGTGAACATTTATATAATCTTTGTCTAGACAAATATTCTCATTTTCATTGGGCATATTACTAGAAATAAAATTGGTGGGTTGAGCCTGGTGTGATAGCACATACCAGTTATCCCAGGAAGACTGAGGCAGGAAGATAGCCAGTTTGAGGCCAGCCTGGTATTCACACTGAGACTTTATTTTGAAAAAAAAAAAACCACACCCATTAAAAATAATAAATTAATGGGTTGTATTTTAAGGTTATGTTCAACTTTTTAAGAATCTGCCAAAAATTTTTGTAATATTTCATGTAAATATAGTCTACCTACTTCGAGACAGAATTATTCATTGGCTTGGTGCTTATTAATTAGCTAGACTGGTTGGCCACTGATTCCTAGTGATCCTTTTACCTTAGGCTCCCTCATGTTGAGATTTCATTTGTGTGCTATATGCTTGGCATTTTTATGTGTGCTCTTGAGGCTCCACCTTGGTTCCTCATGCTTGCACAACAGATAAGCACTTTGTTGCGTTTTCTCTCTCCCCAGCCCTCCATTTGTCCAAATTAATCTTCAGTATGTTTGATCTCTCTCTGAGTGTTGACTCATAATAATGATCATGGACTTCTTAAGTAGAGTGTGTACATTGTTTTAAAATATACTCTGTCAAATTACATCCTTTCCTATCTTAGTATGCTGCAAAATTTTGTCCTGAATGACTATTTTGATTATATAATAGATATATAATGATTATTTTATATATAAATGAATATAGCCTTTCTTTTTTGTACATTACTTTATGTAATGCACTTGATTATGTTTTACTCTTTTTATCTACAAAATTCTGAATTATGGGAACAACTTTTATAAATCGTTTTGGAAAGATTGTTACCCTCTTTTAAAACAACAATAGTGAAAATATTATTTGAATTTAACTGGTAGACCACAATTTCTGGGTGAGTTGCTTTTAAATTTTTGTTTTAGAATTCTCTTTTAGTAATTAATTGATACATTTTATATAATCAGCCTTTTGTTTTATTTATTCAATTGACTTTGTTTTTCAGCTAGTCATTTTTAGGTTTTGTTTTTAATAATTTCCTTTTTCAAATGTACTTTTTCTTTTTTCCTTGAGATGCTAAGTCATTTACATGTTAGTTTTCTTCCACTGAACACTGTCCAGTTGTTTTTTGTTGTTGCTTTATCTATACTAGGTATAAGATTTCTTATTATCATTATTTTCACCAGAATTATGATTTCAATTTTTACCTACATACACACATATTTTCTGAATTTATGATTAAATATATTATAATTTTTTCAAATTTTATTGAAAATGTGGGGAAAAATCCAGTCCCTATTAATATATGTTGGTATCCACTGTGAGACATTTGGCAGTGCTTAAAATGTTTTGTTTTCCCATCTGGAGGAAGGCATGGGTACTTTACATATCTAGTGGTTAGAGTCAGACTGAGGATTTTGTTCAACAGCATACAATGTTCAGGATGCCTTGTTCAGAACAAAGACTCATCGGGCCCAACTTGAGACTGAGAAATCCTTGTTTAGAGGCTTATTCAGGTTCAGATTCAGATTTGATTGGAAGAAATCATATTTTATGTGTGCTACTTCATCTAGAATAGATACAGCTTTTATGCCTGTCTCTCTCTGTTCTTATGTTCTTAGCAGATACTGATGTTCAATATATATAAATATTTGGGGATATGCAGAATTTGATTATTCTAATTCCTCCCTTATTTCCTGGTTATAATACTTCTATAACAGGCCAGAGACTTAACAGAGAGACATCTGAATTAAACAAAATCATATATCAAATGGACTTAACAGTGTAAAAGTACAACTATAGCAAGAATATAAACAAAAAAAAGACAGGATTCAATACTCATCTTTCATTAATAACTTTAAACATTAATGGACTGAACTCCCCAGTCAAAAGACACAGACTATATGAATGGATTAAGAATCAAAACCCATCTTTTTGTTGTCTGCAAGAAACTCATCTCACTTTCAAGGACAGACACTATCTCAAAGTGAAAGGATGGAACAAAATATACCAAGCAAATGGCACTAAGAAAAAAGCAGGCGTAGCAATCCTAATATCGGACAAAATAGACTTTAAACTGAAACTAACCAGAAAAGACAAAGAGGGCTATTTCATTTTGATCAAAGGAACAATCAATCAAGAAGATATTACAATCATGAAATACAATATTTTATTTAACTCAATACATCTAAAATATTTTCAGGATAACAGTCAAAACTTTAAATAATATTAATGGAATGTATATATTTTCCCAAGCAGTTTAAGCTGGCCTCAAATTCCTGCCAACCTTAAAGTACATTTTAATTTCAAGCAGTCACCTTTTAATTAGTTACTAGCCACAGTGACTATTGGAAAAGAATTTAGTAGATCCTCTGCTACATCTAACATCTGAGAAATCATCCTAAAGCACTAGGTGGCAGTGTTGCCATTTGTTAGGATTCCTTTAGAGCTGGAGATCTTGGAAAAGGAAAAGGAAAGTAGTTTTTGTAAAAGTATTAATGGGAACTATTCAGATTTTAAAGATTAGATCAAATTTAAGATGCAAGTTGAAAGTGTAGCTTAAAGCCATTGATTGCAGAATGGTGTTAACACAAATTGAAAGTAATGCATTAGCAGTTTTACTTTGTTTACAACTTCAGTTATTTTTAAAACTTTTGTTTAAAACCTCAAACAGAATATATTAGAAAGCTATCATGCTTCTCATTGTAAAGAAGGCTGTGGCAATGATAACTAATTTTATTGACCCTAGCATGTATTTTTATGTTACATACATTGAAAAAAATCATCACAATAATTTTAATACGTTATTTTAACCCAGAATAAAATGACTGGAATATAAACATATTAGCTCTTAGATTTGGAAGAATAGAATTAGAGTACATAGAGTTACTTTTTGTAAACATCTATTATATTCATTTGTTACATGTATTATCTAAAGTACTAAATAGGTGTTTTATTATATTTTCAAGTAATCTGACACTTTGTCGTCTACTTTTTACTCAGTGATAACTGATTGTTTTATTTTGAATTACTTTCATTGTTACTTAGAATTCAGGATAACGTGTGGTAATAATATGGTACCTATTTTGAGAGGAAGGAATTTAATTCCTACTTTTATATTAAGTTCTCATCTCCATCACTCAGTATGTTTTGCTATAGTCTGTATTATTTGAAACAAAATGCTTATCCTTTCAGCTCACTGTAAAATCTTTATTTGTTATTGATTTATCTAATTAATGTGTATTCCTTGGACTGAAAAACATTACTTAGGAGCGTATTATTAGACTCAATATTTTTCTTTTGTTTGATACACAAAAGAGAATATTTCTAACAGATTATAGCAGTGAATTAGAAAAACTTTGTCAATCACAATTTAATACCTTAGGATGCTACAACATAAAACATTGAAAACAATTAAAACTTGAATTAGTTCTCACATTTAATAAGATAATTCTGGGGGTTTTTGCTTTAAATCTGAATAAAAGAATTTTCCTGTTTTAAACTCTATATTTTGTTAATGAATTTATTTAACATTTTAACAGCTAAATCTAAATTGTTATTTAAATAGCATCTGGTCTGTCAATTGTAAATGTTTTGATATGACTTTAATCAACACAGAGATTCTAAATTCTTAAACTTAATATATTGAAGACACAATAAATCAAACATTATCTGAAAAAAATATAACTGAATTTGTGTCCTTTCTGCCTTGGGGGTGATGTAGGGCCCTCATCAGATGTCTAATGAACCAGCTTTTTGAACTTCCTGTCTCTAGGAGTGTGAACCCCGGTAATTTCTGTTCATTATAATTATACAATTGATGGCTTTCTTCATATAGATAACATTTTAGCATCACAAAACAGACTGATATATTGGAAATAATATTGATTTCATGAGAATCTTGGGCCTGGGGAGATGGCTCAGCAGATAAGAGCACTTGCTGTCCTTGCAGAGGACCTGTGTTTGGTTCCAAGCACCCACATTGTAGCTAATAAACATCTATAAACTTTATTTCCTGGGAGGGAGTCTGATACCTTCTTTTGGCCTCCACGGCTCTGCATGCACATAGATCACATGCCTACATGTAGGCAAATACTCATGCATATGAAAAATTAAAGTAAATGAATTTTAATCTTGGGGCTAGAGAGATGGCTCAACAGTTAAGAACACTGGATGCTCTTTCAGTGGACCCAGGTTCAATTCCTAGCACCTACAAGGCAGCTAACAACCATATGTAAGTTCATTTCCATGGGAATCTGATGCCCTCTCAAACCTCTGGGATCATTGCAAGACACGGGTGCACTTACATCCATGCAGGCAAATATACTCATATACATAAAATAAAATTATTAAATAAATTATTAAAAATACTCTTTAATGTTTTTATCTTTTTCTTATTAAATAGCTCAAGCTTTATGTTTGATTGTGGCTTTTACATTTGGTAGTTTTATTTCTCACATATAAATGTTTTCTTCCTATCTAATGCTTATGTGATTTGAAATCAATTCACTTACTTGTTTACTTGTTATTTGATAAATGAAAATTTTGGTGGACAGATTCTGGGTACACAGGACTCTGTTTTATTGGGTTTCCATACTCACAGATGTATGGGGCACATAGCTGGCCTTGCTGGTATACACACATAAATTAGTAATAAATGAGTAGGCATGCATTGCTGTCGTCTATGTTTCATTGTTTATTGATGGGTTGTTAAACAGCAATGTTTGAAAGTCATGTAATAGCTTGTCAAGTAAAGCTTGCTTTAAATTATTATGGAATTAGGTAATTGTATTATTCAGGGTTCTCTAAAGAAACGGAGCATATATGTATATTGGGATTTATTAAATTACCTTTCTGGATAGAGTCTGAGTAGTCCAACAGTGGCTGGAGTACATTGGAGAGGCTGAGGATCTGGTAGTTGCTCAGTCAATGAGGCTGGATGTCTCAGCAATCCCAGTTTGGTGCTAAAGGCCTGAAGGATTCCTGGAGATCTGTTAGCTTTCAGTCTATGTTGGAATCCAAAGAAGTTGGTTCTACTATCAGCAAAGGAATGCCACAGCAACAAGATGACACTGCCAGTGACTGCAAGCAGGCAAAAGGCAAGAGCTCCCTTCTGCCATGATGTTCTAGATGGGTGGCCATCAGAAGGCAACACCTACATTTAGGGTGGCTCTTTTAGCTTCAGATAATCCTATCAAGAAAGTCTCTCTTGTTTCAGTTAATTCCGTATCTGGTCAAATTGACAACCAAGATTAGCCATGACAATAAGATTACCTAATTAAAAAACTTTGAGCCAGGCGTGGTGGTGCAAGCCTTTAATTCCAGTCTTGGGAGGCAGAGGGAGGCAGATTGCTATGAGATAGAGGTCAACCTGGTCTGCCTAGTGAGTTCCAGGCCAGCCGTGACTGCAGGGAGACCATGTCTCAACAACAACAACAACTACAACAAAAACCTCATAAACTTTGTCAGCCTTTTTTAAAAAACTCGTTTGTTTGTTTGTGTTTGTGTGCATTGGATAGGCAAGCCATGACTTGTATGGAGGTCAAAGGAAAACCTACAGCAGTCAGTTCATCCACCCTGTGGGTTCTGGGGGTCAAGCTCAGATTCTCAGTTTGTCAGCATGTGTTTTCACCCACTGACCCTTAACTTTTATTCTTAAAGTGGTCAGTCTGCTTTCAGTTTATAAAGCATATTAGTGGGAACAATGGAGCATGAAAGAAACAATTTTTAGCTTATTTTTTTGAGGTGCGTTCTTTAAGCTGTATATTATATATTACTGTGGCATAAACAAACCATTAATATTTAGTTGAACTTATGCAGCAAAGACTCCATTTAGAAATATGTCATTATTTTAAAAAAATTGGACTCCTGATTGGGTTGTCAAAATCTGTATCTCTTTCTGACTTGCAGCATGGCCAAGTATAGGACCCAGAGCCTCATGTGCTTATAAATAAATATGTGGCTGTAAATAAGTGTATGGTTAGAGTCTCGTGTATGAGATTGTTGAGAGTTCATTATGAACTAAATGTAATAAGGAAGTAAATTAACATTTACAAAATATTTTCATTTATG